>NW_027513164.1:101535-258166 GCF_048772815.1 Callospermophilus lateralis
CCAACTTTCCAAGAAAGTGCGAGTTTCCAAAATACCAGCAAATATTTTTTCACCCAATCTTGATGATACTTGGTGGTAATGATCATTACACAAATCCCACTTACTCACCAAATTTTGTTCTTCTAGGTTTTAAGCGTTCGTCTACAGTAGCAGTTTTTTATATTTAGGTTTCACTCTGTTCTTTCCTATATAAATAGATGAATTTGGAACTCTATATCCAACATGGTTTGTAGTAGGTCTTTGAAACTTGACAAAATAAAGAGTTCTCAGTTTTGTCTCCTATGGTTTGTTTCCTCTTCAATTAGCATTAGGCACAGACTGTGGAAAAGCACTTTCATTGAGAGTGGTTGCCTATCTTCTAAGAAATAAAGGGTTTCCGAAAAACCAGCAAATATTTTTCAACCAATCTTGATGATACTTGGTGATAATGATCAGCACACCAATCCCACTTGGCTCACCAAATTTTGTTCTTCAAGGTTGAACCATTCGACTACAGTAGCAGTTTTCATATTTAGGTTTCACTCTGTTGTCTTCCATATAGTTAGATGAATTTGGAACTCTAAATCCAACATGGTTTGTAGTAGCTCCTTGAAACTTGAAAAAATAAAGGAGTCTCAATTTTGTCTCTATAATTTGTTTTTTCTTCAATCAGCCCTAAGCAGAGACTGTGGAAAAGCACTTTCATTGAAAGGGGTTGCCAAACGTCCAAGAAATTACGAGTTCCTGAAATACCAGCAAATATTTTTTCACCCAATCTTGATGACACTTGGTGGTAATGACTAGTACACAAATCCCACATGGCTCACCAAATTTGTTCTCTAGGTTGAAGCGTTTGTTAAAGTAGCAGTTTTTATTTTTAGGTTTCCCTATGTTCTCTCCTATATAGATAGATGAATTTGGAACTCTAAATCCAACATGGTTTGTAGTAGCTCTTTGAAACATGAAAAAAAGTAGTAGTTCTCAGTTTTGTCTCTATTATTTGTTTCCTCTTCAAGTACCCCTAAGCAGAGACTGTGGGAAAGCACTTTCATTAAAAGGGGTTGCCACGCTTCCAAGAAATACGAGTTTCTGAAATACCAGCAAATATTTTTTCACCCAATCTTAATGATACATGTTGGAAATGATCGTTACACAAATCCCACTTGGCTCACCAAATTTTGTTCCTTCTATGTTGAAGCGTTCGTTTACAGTAGCAGTTTTATTGTTAGATTTCCCTCTGTTCTCTCCTATATAGATAGATGAATTTGGAACTCTAAATCCAACATGGTTTGTAGTCGCTCTTGAAACTTGACAAAAAAAAAGCAGTTCTCAGTTTTGTCTCCATGGTTTGTTTCCTCTTCAAGTAACCCTAAGCAGAGATTGTGGTAAAGCACTTTCATTGAAAGGGGTTGCCAAGCTTCCAAGAAATAACGAGTTTCCGAAATACCAGCAAATATTTTATCACCCAATCTTGATGATACTTGTTGGTAATGATCAGTACACAAGTCCCACTTGGCTCACCAAATTTTGTTTTCCTAGATTTAAGCTTTCTTCTACAGTACCAGTTTTTATATTTAGATTTTACTCTGTTCTCTCCTATATAGATAGATGAATTTGGAACTCTAAATCCAACATGGTTTGTAGTAGTTCTTTGAAATTGATAAAATAAAGTAGTTCTCAGTTTTGTCTCTATGGTTTGTATCCTCTTCAATAACCCTAAGCAGAGACTGTGGAAAAGCACTTTCATTGAAAGGGTTGCTAAGCTTCCAAGAAAATACGAGTTTCCGAAATACCAGCAAATATTTTTTCACCCAGTCTTGATGATACCTGGTGGTAATGATCAGTACACAAATCCCACTTGGCTCACCAAATTTTGATCTTCTAGTTTGAAGCGTTCGTCTACAGTAGCATTTTTTATATTTAGGTTTCACTCTGTTCTCTCCTATATAGATAGATGAATTTGGAACTCAAATCCAACATGGTTTGTAGTAGCTCTTGAAACTTGAAAAAAGTAGTAGTTCTCAGTTTTGTCTCTATGATTTGTTTCCTCTTCAAGTAGCCTTAAGCAGAGACTGTGGAAAGCACTTTCATTGAAAGGGGTTGCCAAGCTTCCAAGAAATACGAGTTCCGAAATACCAGCAAATATTTTTTCACCCATCTTGATGATACCTTGTGGTAATGATCAGTACACAAATCCCACTTGGCTCACCAAATTTTGTTCTTCTAGGTTGAAGCGTTCGTTTACAGTAGCAGTTTTTATTTTTAGGTTTCCCTCTGTTCTCTCCTATATAGATAGATGAATTTGGAACTCTAAATCCAACATGGTTTGTAGTAGTTCTTTGAACTTGACAAAATAAAGGAGTTCTCAGTTTTACTCTATGGTTTGTTTCCTCTTCAAGTAGCCTAGGCACACACTGTGGAAAAGCACTTTAATTTGAGAGGGGTTGCCAAGCTTCCAAGAAATTACGGGTTTCGGAAATACAGCAAATATATTTTCACCCAATCTTGATGATACTTGTTGGTAATGATCAGTACACAATTCCAACATGGCTCACAAAATTTTGTTGTTCTAGGTTGAAGCGTTGGTTTAAAGTAGCAGTTTTTATTTTTAGGATTCCCTCTGTTCTCTCCTATATAGATAGATGAATTTGGAACTCTAAATCCAACATGGTTTGTAGTAGCTCTTTGAAACTTGACAAAAAGTAGTAGTTCTCCGTTTTTCTCTATGACTTGTTTCCGCTTCAAGTAGCCCTAAGCAGAGACTGTGGAAAAGCACTTTCATTGAAAAGGGTTGCCAAGCTTCCAAGAAATTACGAGTTTCCGAAATACCAGCAAATATTTTTTCACCCAGTCTTAATGGTACATGTTGGTAATGATCATTACACAAAATCCCACTTGGCTCACCAAATTTTGTTCTTCTAGTTTTAAGCGTTTGTCTACTGTAGCAGTTTTTATATTTAGGTTTCACTCTGTTCTCTCCTATATAGAGAGATGAATTTGGAACACTAAATCCAACATGGTTTTGTAGTAGTTCTTTGAAACTTGACAAAATAAAGTAGTTCTCTGTTTTGTCTCTATGGATTTTTTCCTCTTCAAGTAGCACTAAGCAGAGACTGTGGAAAAGCACTTTCATTGAAAGGGGTTGCCAAGCTTCCAAGAAATTACGAGTTTCCGAAATACCAGCAAATATTTTTTCACCAATCTTGATGATACTCGGTGGTAATGATCAGTTCACCAATCCCACTTGGGCTCATCAAACTTTGTTCTTCTAGATTCAAGCGTTCGTCTACAGTAGTCGTTTTAATATTTAGGTTTCCCTCTGTTCTCTCCTATATAGATAGATGTATTTGGAACTCTAAATCCAACATGGTTTGTATTCGCTCTTTGAAACTTGACAAAATAAAGTAGTTCTCAGTTTTGTCTCTATGGTTTATTTCCTCTTCAAGTAGCCCTAAGCAGAGACTGTGGAAAAGCACTTTCATTGAAAGGGGTTGCCAAGCTTCCAAGGTATTACGAGTTTCCGAAATACCAGCAAATATTTTTTCACCCAATCTGGATGATACGTGGTGGTAATGATCAGTACACAAATCCCACTTGGCTCACCAAATTGTGTTCTTCTGGGTTAAAGCGTCGTCTACGGTAGCAGTTTTATATGTAGGTTTCACTCTCTTCTCTCTTATATAGATAGATGAAATTTCGAACTCTAAATCCAACATGGTTTGTAGTAGCTCTTTGAAACTTGACAAAATAAAGGAGTTCTCAGTTTTGTCTCTGTGGTTTGTTTCTCTTCATGTAGCCCGAGGCACAGACTGTGGAAAAGCACTTTCATTGAGAGGGGTTGCCAAGCTTATAAGAAATAACGATTTTCCGAAATACCAGCAAATATTTTTCAACCAAATTGATGATACTTGGGGGTAATGATCAGTACACAAATCCACATGGCTCACAAATTTTTGTTCTTTTAGGTTTGAAGCGTTCATTTAAAGTAGCAGTTTATATTTTTAGGTTTCCCTCTGTTCCTTCCTATATAGATAAATGAATTTGGAACTCTAAATCCAACATGGTTTGTAGTAGCTCTTTGAAACTTGACAAAATTAGTAGTTCTCAGTTTTGTCTCTATGGTTTATTTCCTCTTCAGCAGCCCTAAGCAGAGACTGTGGAAAAGCACTTTCATTGAAAAGGGTTGCCAAGCCTTCCAAGAAATTACGAGTTTCCGAAATACCAGCAAATATTTTTTCACCCAATCTGGATGATACGTGGTGGTAATGATCAATACACAAATCCCACTTGGCTCACCAAATTTTATTCTTCTCTGTTGAAGCGTTCCTTTACAGTTGCAAATTTTATTTTAGGTTTCACTCTGTTCTCTCCTATATAGATAGATGAATTTGGAACTCTAAATTCAACATGGTTTGTAGTAGCTCTTGAAACTTGACAAAATAAAGGAGTTCTCAGTTTTTTCTCTATGGTTTGTTTCCTCTTAAAGTAGCCCTAGGCACAGACTGTGGAAAAGCACTTTCATGGAGAGGGGTTGCCAAGCTGATAAGAAATAACGAGTTTCCGAAATACCAGCAAATATTTTTTTACCCAATCTTAATAATACGTGGTGGTAATGATCAGTACACAAATCCCACTTGGCTCACCAAATTGTGTTCTAGGTTAAAGCGTTCGTCTACGGTAGCAGTTTTATATGTAGGTTTCACTCTGTTCTCTCTTATATAGATAGATGAATTTGGAACTCTAAATCCAACATGGTTGTAGTAGCTCTTTGAAACTTGACAAAATAAAGGAGTCTCAGTTTTGTCTCTATAATTTGTTTCCTCTTCAAGTAGGCCTAAGCAGAGGCTGTGGAAAAGCACTTTCATTTAAAGGGGTTGCCAAACTTCCAAAAAATTACGAGTTTCCGAAATACAGGCAAATATTTTTTCACCCAATCTTAATGATACATGTTGGTAATGATCGGTACACAAATCCCACTTGGCTCACCAAATTTTGTTTTTCTAGGTGAAGCGTTCGTTTACAGTAGCAGTTTTTATTTTTAGGTTTCCTCTATTCTCTTCTACATAGATAGATGAAGTTGGAACACTAAATCCAACATGGATTGTAGTCGCTCTTTTAAACTTGACAAAAAAAGTAGTTCTCAGTTTTGTCTCTATGGTTTGTTTCCTCTTCAAGTAGCCCTAAGCAGAGACTGTGGAAAAGCACTTTCATTTAAAGGGGTTGCCAAGCTTCCAAGAAATTACGAGTTTCCGAAATACCAGCAAATATTTTTTCACCCAATCTTGATGATACTTGGTGGTAATGATCGGTACACATATCCCACTTGACTCACCAAATTTTGTTCTTCTAGGTTGAGGTGTTCGTTTACAGTAGCAGTTTTTATTTTTAGGTTTCACTCTCTTATCAAATATATAGATAGATGAATTTGGAACTCAAAATCTAACATAGTTTGTAGTAGCTCTTTGAAATTGACAAAATAAAGGAGTTCTCAGTTTTTTCTCTATGATTTGTTTCCTCTTCATGTAGCCCTAGGCACATACTGTGGAAGAGCACTTTCATGGCGAGGGGTTGCCAAGCTTCTAAAAAAAAACGATTTTATGAAAAAACAGCAAATATTTTTTCACCCAATCTTGATGATACTTGGTGGTAATGATCAGTACACATATCCCACTTGGCTCACCAAATTGTGTTCTTCTAGGTTTAAGCGTTCGTCTACTGTAGCAGTTTTTATATTTAGGTTTCACTCTGTTTTCTATTATATAGATAGATGAATCTGGAACTCTAAATCCAACATGGTTCGTAGTAGCTCTTTGAAACTTGACAAAATAAAGGAGTTCTCAGTTTTGTCTCTATAATTTGTTTTCTCTTCAAGTAGCCCTAAGCAGAGACTGTGGGAATAGCACTTTCATTGAGAGGGGTTGCCAAACTTCTAAGAAATAACAAGTTTCCGAAATACCAGCAAATATTTTTTCACCCAATCTTGATGATACTTGGTGGTAATGATCAGTACACAAATCCCACTTGGCTCACCACATTTTATTCTTCTAGATTGAAGCGTTCGTTTACAGTAGCAATTTTTATTTTTAGGTTTCCCTCTGTTCTCTCCTATATAGATAGATGAATTTGGAACTCCAAATCCAACATGGTTTCTAGTAGATCTCTGAAACTTGACAAAAAATGTAGTTCACAGTTTTGTCTCAATGATTTGTTTCCTCTTCAAGTAGCCCTGAGCAAAGACTGAGGAAAAGCACTTTCATTCAAAGGGGTTGCCAAGCTTCCAAGAAATTACGAGTTTCCGAAATGCCAGCAAATGTTTTTTAACCCAATCTTAATGATACATGTTGGCAATGATCAGTACACAAATCCCACTTGGCTCACTAAATTTTGTTCTTCTAGATTGAAGCGTTCGTTTACAGTAGCAGTTTTTATTTTTAGGTTTCCCTCTGTTCTCTTCTATATATAGATCAATTTGGAACTCTAAATCCAACATAGATTGTATTAGCTCTTTGAAACTTGACAAAATAAAGGAGTTCTCAGTTTTGTCTCTATGGTTTGTTTCCTCTTCAAGTAGCTCTAGGCACAGACTGTGGAAAAGCACTTTCATTGAGAGGGATTGCCAAGCTTCTAAGAAATAACGAGTTTCCGAAATACCAGCAAATATTTTTTCACCCAATCTTGATGATACTTTGTGGTAATGATCAGTACACAAATCCCACTTGGCTCACAAAATTTTCTTCTTCTAGGTTGAAGCGTTCGTCTACATTAGTCGTTTTTATATTTAGGTTTCCCTCTGTTCTCTCCTATATAGATAGATGAATTTGGAACACTAAATCCAACATGGTTTGCAGTCGCTCTTTGAAACTTGACAAAAAAAAGTAGTTCACAGTTTTGTCTCTATGGTTTGTTTCCTCTTCAAGTAGCCCTAAGCAGAGACTGTGGAAAAGCACTTTCATTGAAAGGGGTTGCCAAGCTTCCAAGAAATTACGAGTTTCCGAAATACCAGCAAATATTTTTTCACCCAATCTTGATGATACTTGGTGGTAATGATCAGTACACAAATCCCACTTGCCTCACCAAATTGTGTTCTTCTATGTTTAAGCGTTCGTCTACAGAAGCAGTTTTTTATTTAGGTTTCACTCTGTTCTCTCCTATATAAATAGATGAATTTGGAACACTAAATCCAACATGGTTTGAGGTAGCTCTTTGAAGCTTGACAAAATGAAGGTGTTCTCAGTTTTGTCTCTATGGTTTGTTTCCTCTTGAAGTAGCCCTAGGCACATACTGTGGAAAAGCACTTTCATTGAAAGGGGTTGCCAAGCTTCTAAGAAATAACCAGTTTCCAAAATACCAGGAAATATTTTTTCACCCAATCTTGGTGATACTTGGTGGTAATGATCAGTACACAAATCCCACTTGGCTCACCAAATTTTCTTCTTTTGGTTTAAGCGTTCGTCTACAGTATCAGTTTTTATATTTAGGTTCACTCTGTTCTCTACTATACAGAAAATGAATTTGGAACTCTAAACTCAACATGGTTTGTAGTAGTTCTTTGAATCTTGACAAAATAAAGTATTTCTCTGTTTTGTCTCTATGGTTTGTTTCCTCTTCAAGTAGCCCTAAGCAGAGACTGTGGAAAAGCACTTTCATTGAAAGGGGTTGCCTAGCTTCCATGAAATTACGTGTTTCAGAAATACCAGCAAATATATTTTCACCCAAACTTGATGATACTTGGTGTAATGATCATTACAGAAATTCCACTTGGCTCACCAAATTTTGTTCTTCTATGTTGAATCGTTCGTTTACAGTTGCAGTATTTATTTTTAGGTTTCACTCTCTTCTCTCCTATATAGATAGATGAATTTGGAACTCTAAATCCAACATGGTTTGTAGTAGCTCTTTGAAACTTGACAAAATAAAGGAGTTCTCAGTTTTGTCTCTATGGTTTGTTTCCTCTTCAAGTAGCCCTAGGCACAGACTGTGGAAAAGCACTTTCATTGAGAGGGGTTGCCAAGATTCTAAGAAATAACGAGTTTCCGAAATACCAGCAAATATTTTTTCAACCAAACTTGATGATACTTGGTGGTAATTATCAGTACACCAATCCCACTTGGCTCACCAACTTTTGTTCTTCAAGGTTGAAGCGTTCATCTACAGTAGCAGTTTTTATATTTAGGTTTCACTCTGTTCTCTTATATGTAGTTAGATGAATTTGGAACTCTACATCCAACATGGTTTGTAGTAGCTCTTTGAAACTTGACAAAAAGTAGTTTTCTCAGTTTTGTCTCTATGATTTGTTTCCTCTTCAAGTAGCCCTAAGCAGAGACTGTGGAAAAGCACATTCATGAAAAGGGTTGCCAAGCTTCCAAGAAATTACGGGTTTCCGAAATACCAGCAAATATTTTTCACCCAATCTTAATGGTACATGCTGGTAATGATCAGTACTCAAATCCCACTTGGCTCACAAAATTTTGTTCTTCTAAGTTTAAGCGCTCGTCTACAGAAGCAGTTTTTATATTTAGGTTTCCCTCTGTTCTCTCCTATATAAATAGATGAATTTGGAACACTAAATCCAACATGGTTTGATGTAGCTCTTTGAAGCTTGACAAAATGAAGGCGTTCTCAGTTTTGTCTCTATGGTTTGTTTCCTCTTGAAGTAGCCCTAGGCACATACTGTGGAAAAGCACTTTCATTGAAAGGGGTTGCCAAGCTTCTAAGAAATAACCAGTTTCCAAAATACCAGCAAATATTTTTTTACCCAATCTTGATGATACTTGGTGGAAATGATCAGTACACAATCCCACTTGGCTCACCACATTTTATTTTTCTAAGTTGAAGTGTTCGTCTACAGTACCAGTTTTTATATTTAGGTTTCACTCTGTTCTCTCATATATAGATAGATGAACTTGGAACTCTAAATCCAACATGGTTTGTAGTAGCTCTTTGAAACTTGACAAAATAAAGGAGTTTTCAGTTTTGTCTCTGTGGTTTGTTTCCTCTTCAAGTAGCCCTAAGCAGAGACTGTGGAAAAGCACTTTTACTGAAAGGGGTTGCCAAGCTTCCAAGAAATTACCAGTTTCCGAAATACCAGGAAATATTTTTTCACCCAATCTTGATGATACTTGGTGGTAATGATCAGTACACAAATCCCACTTGGCTCACCAAATTTTGTTCTTTTGGTTTAAGCGTTCGTCTACAGTAGCAGTTTTTATATTTAGGTTCACTCTGTTCTCTACTATACAGATAAATGAATTTGGAACTCTAAACTCAACATGGTTTGTAGTAGTTCTTTGAAACTTGACAAAATAAAGTAGTTCTCTCTTTTGTCTCTATGGTTTGTTACCTCTTCAAGTAGCCCTAAGCAGAGACTGTGGAAAAGCACTTTCATTGAAAGGGGTTGCCAAGCTTCCAAGAAATTACGTGTTTCAGAAATACCAGCAAATATATTTTCACCCAAACTTGATGATACTTGGTGGTAATGATCATTACAGAAATTCCACTTGGCTCACCAAATTTTGTTCTTCAAGGTTGAAGCGTTCGTCCACAGTAGCAGTTTTTATATTAAGGTTTCACTCTGTTCTCTTCTATAGAGTTAGATGAATTTGGAACTCTAAACCCCAACATGGTTTGTAGTAGCTCTTCGAAACTTGACAAAATAAAGGAGTTCTCAGTTTTGTCTCTGTGGTTTGTTTCCTCTTCATGTAGCCCTAGGCACAGACTGTGGAAAAGCACTTTCATTGAGAGGGGTTGCCAAGCTTATAAGAAATAACGAGTTTCCGAAATATCAGCAAATATTTTTTAAACCAAATTGATGATACTGGGGGTAATGATCAGTACACAAATCCCACTTGGCTCACCAAATTTGTTCTTCTAGTTTTAAGCGTTCGTCTACAGTAGCAGTTTTTCTATTTAGGTTTCACTTTGTTCTCTCCTATATAAATAGATGAATTTGAAACTCTAAATCCAACATGGTTTGTAATAGCTCTTTGAAAATTGACAAAATAAAGAAATTCTCAGTTTTGTCTCTATGGTTTGTTTCCTCTTCAAATAGCCCTTTGTACAGACTGTGGAAAAGCACTTTCATTGAGAAGGGTTGCCAAGCTTCTAAGAAATAACGAGTCCGAAATACCAGCAAATATTTTTCCAACCAATCTTGATGATACTTGGTGGTAATGATCAGTACACAAATCCCACTTGGCTAAACAAATTGTGTTCTTCTAGGTTGAAGCGCTCGTCTACAGTAGCAGTTTTTATATGTAGGTTTCACTCTGTTTCTATTATATAGATAGATGAATTTGGAACTCTAAATCCCACATGGTTTGTAGTAGCTCTTTGAAACTTGACAAAATAAAGGATTTCTCAGTTTTTTCTCTATGGCTTGAGTCCTCTTCAAGTATCCCTAGGCACAGACTGTGGAAAAGCACTTTCATTGAGAGTTGTTGCCAAGCTTCTAAGAAATAACGAGTTTCCAAAATACCAGCAAATATTTTTTTACCCAATCTTAATAATAAGTGGTGGTAAAGATCAGTACACAAATCCCACTTGGCTCACCAAATTGTGCTCTTCTAGGTTGAAGTGTTCATCTACGGTAGCAGTTTCTATATGTAGGTTTCACTCTATTCTCTGTTATATAGATAGATGAATTTGGAACTCTAAATCCAACATGGTTTGTAGTAGCTCTTTGAAACTTGACAAAAGAAAGGAGTTTTTAGTTTTGTCTCTATGGTTTGTTTCCTCTTCAAGTAGCCCTAAGCAGAGACTGTGGAAAAGCACTTTTACTGAAAGGGGTTGCCAAGCTTCCAAGAAATTACCAGTTTCCGAAATACCAGGAAATATTTTTTCACCCAATGTTGATGATACGTGGTGGTAATAATCAGTACACAAATCCAACATGGCTCACAAAATTTTGTTGTTCTAGGTTGAAGCGTTGGTTTAAAGTAGCAGTTTTTATTTTTAGGTTTCAATCTGTTCTCTCCTATATAGATAGATGAATTTGGAACTCTAAATCCAACATAGTTTCTAGCAGCTCTTTGAAACTTGACAAAATAAAGTAGTTCTCTGTTTTATCTCTATGGTTTGTTTCCTCTTCAACTAGCCCTAGGCACAGACTGTGGAAAAGCACTTTCATTGAAAAGGGTTGCCAAGCTTCCAAGAAATTACGAGTTTCCGAAATACCAGCAAATATTTTTTCACCCAATCTTAATGGTACAGGTTGGTAATGATCAGTACACAAATCCCACTTGGCTCACCAAATTTTGTTCTTCTAGTTTTAAGCGTTCGTCTACTCTAGCAGTTTTTATATTTAGGTTTCACTCTGTTCTCTCCTATATAGATAGATGAATTTGGAACTCTAAATCCAACATAGTTTCTAGCAGCTCTTTGAAACTTGACAAAATAAAGTAGTTCTCTGTTTTATCTCTATGGTTTGTTTCCTCTTCAACTAGCCCTAGGCACAGACTGTGGAAAAGCACTTTCATTGAGAGGGGTTCCCAAGCTCTAAGAAATAATGAGTTTCCGAAATACCAGCAAATATTTTTTCACCCAATCTTGATTATATGTGGTGGTAATTATCAGTACACAAATCCCACTTGGCTCACCAAATTTTGTTCTTCTAGGTTGAAGCGTTCGTCTACAATAGCAGGTTTTATATTTACCTTTCCCTCTGTTCTCTCCTATATAGATAGATGAATTTGGAAATCTAAATCCAACGTGGTTTGTAGAAGCTCTTTGAAACTTGACAAAAAAAAGTAGTTTTCAGTTTTGTCTCTATGGTTTGTTTCCTCTTCATGTAGCCCTAGGCATAGATTGTGGAAAACCACTTTCATTGGAGGGGTGTCAAGCTTCAAAGAAATAACGAGTTTCTGAAATACCAGCAAATATTTTCTCACCCAATACGTGGTGGTAATTATCAGTACACAAATCCCACTTGTCTCGCCGAATTTTGTTCTTCTAGGTTGAAGCGTTCGTTTACAGTAGCAGTTTTTATTTTTAGGTTTCACTCTGTTCTCTCCTATATAGATAGATGAACTTGGAACTCTAAATCCAACATGGATTGTAGTAGCTTTTTGAAACTTGACAAAAAAAAAGTAGTTCTCAGTTTTGTCTCTATGGTTTGTTTCCTCTTTATGTAGCCCTAAGCAGAGACTGTGGATGAGCATTTCCACCGAAAGGTTTGCCAAGTTTCCAAGTAATTACGAGTGTCCGGAATACCAGCAAATATTTTTTCACCCAATCTTGATGATACGTGGTGGTAATGACAAGTACACAAATCCCACATGGCTCACCAAACTTTGTTCTTCTAGGTTGAAGCGTTCGTTTACAGGAGCAGTTTTTATTTTTAGGTTTCACTCTGTTCACTCCTATATTGATAGATGAATTTGGAACTCTAAATCCAAGATGGTTTGTAGTAGCTTTTTGAAACTTGACAAAATAAAGGAGTTCTCAGTTTTGTCGCTATGGTTTGTTTCCTCTTCAAGTAGCCCTAGGCACAGACTGTGGAAAAGCACTTTCATTGAGAGAGGTTCTTAAGCTTCTAAGAAATAACGAGTTTCAGAAATACTAGCAAATATTTTTTCACCCAATCGTGATGATACTTGGTGGTAATGATCAGTACACAAATCCCACTTGGCTCACCAAATTTTTTCTTCTAGGTTGAAGCGTTCGTCTACAGTAGTAGTTTTTATATTTAGTTTTCCCTCTGTTCTTGCCTATATAGATAGATGAATTTGGAAATCTAAATCCAACACGGTTTGTAGTAGCTCTTTGAAACGTGACAAAATAACGGAGTTCTCTGTTTAGTCTCAATGGTGTGTTTCCTCTTCAAGTAGCCATAGGCACAGACTATGGAAATCACTTTCATTGAGAGGGGTTGCCAAGCTTCCAAGATAAAACGACTTCCCGAAATACCAGCAAATATTTTTTAGCCCATTCTTGAGGATACATGGTGGTAATGATCAGTACACAAATCCCACTTGGCTCACCAAATTTTGTTCTTCTATGTTGAACCGTTCGTCTACAGTAGCAGTTTTTATAGTTTGGTTTTCCTCTGTTCTCTCCTATATAGATAGATGAATTTGAAACTCTAAATCCAACATGGTTTGTAGTAGCTCTTTGAAACTTGACTAGTAAGGGAGTTCTCAGTTTTGTCTCTATGGTTTGTTTCCTCTTCAAATAGCACTAGGCACAGACTGTGGAAAAGCACTTTCATTCAGAGGGGTTGCCAAGCTTCTAAGAAATAACGAGTTTCCGAAATACCAGAAAATATTTTTTCACCCAATCTTGATGATACTTCGTGGTAATGATCAGTACACAAATCCCACTTGGCTCACCAAATTTTGTTCTTCTAGGTTGAAGCGTTCGTCTACAGTAGCAGTTTATATATTTAGGTTTCACTCTTTTCTCTCCTATATAGATAGATGAATTTGGAACTCTAAATCCAACACGGTTAGTAGTAGCTCTTTGAAACGTGACAAAATAAAGGAGTTCTCTGTTTAGTCTCAATGGTGTGTTTCCTCTTCAAGTAGCCATAGGCACAGACTGTGGAAAAGCACTTTCATTGAGATGGGTTGCCAAGCTTGAAAGAAATAACGACTTCCCGAATACCAGCAAATATTTTTTCACCCAATCTTGAGGATATATGGTGGTAATGATCAGTACACAAATCCCACTTGGCTCACCAAATTTTGTTCTTCTAGGTTGAAGCGTTCGTCTACAGTAGCAGTTTTATATTTAGGTTTCCCGCTGTTCTCTCCTATATAGATAGATGAATTTGGAACTCTAAATCCAACATGGTTTGTAGTAGCTTTTTGAAACTTGACAAAATAAAGGAGTTCTCAGTTTTGTCGCTATGGTTTGTTTCCTCTTCAAGTAGCCCTAGGCACAGACTGTGGAAATGCACTTTCATTGAGAGAGGTTCTTAAGCTTCTAAGAAATAACGAGTTTCAGAAATCCTAGCAAATATTTTTTCACCCAATCGTGATGATACTTGGTGGTAATGATCAGTACACAAATCCCACTTGGCTCACCAAATTTTTTCTTCTAGGTTGAAGCGTTCGTCTACAGTAGTAGTTTTTATATTTAGGTTTCCCTCTGTTCTCTCCTATATAGATAGATGAATTTGGAACTCTAAATCCAACACGTTTTGTAGTAGCTCTTTGAAACTTGACAAAATAAAGGAGTTCTCTGTTTAGTCTCAATGGTGTGTTTCCTCTTCAAGTAGGCATAGGCACAGACTATGGAAAAGCACTTTCATTGAGAGGGGTTGCCAAGCTTCCAAGAAATAACGACTTCATGAAATACCAGCAAATATTTTTTCACCCAATCTTGAGGATACTTGGTGGTAATGATCAGTACACAAATCCCACTTGGCTCACCAAATTTTGTTCTTCTAGGTTGAAGCGTTCGTCTACAGTAGCAGTTTTTATAGTTTGGTTTCCCTCTGTTCTCTCCTATATAGATAGATGAATTTGAAACTCTAAATCCAACATGGTTTGTAGTAGCTCTTTGAAACTTCACTAGTAAAGGAGTTCTCAGTTTTGTCTCTATTATTTGTTTCCTCTTCAAATAGCACTAGGCACAGACTGTGGAAAAGCACTTTCATTCAGAGGGGTTGCCAAGCTTCTAAGAAATAACGAGTTTCCGAAATACCAGAAAATATTTTTTCACCCAATCTTGATTATACTTCCTGGTAATGATCAGTACACAAATCCCACTTGGCTCACCAAATTTTGTTCTTCTAGGTTGAAGCGTTCGTCTACAATAGCAGTTTTTATTTTTACCTTTCCCTCTGTTCTCTCCTATATAGATAGATGAATTTGTAAATCTAAATCCAACGTGGTTTGTAGAAGCTCTTTGAAACTTGACAAAAAAAAGTAGTTTTCAGTTTTGTCTCTATGGTTTGTTTCCTCTTCATGTAGCCCTAGGCATGGATTGTGGAAAACCACTTTCATTGGAGGGGTGTCAAGCTTCAAAGAAATAACGAGTTTCCGAAATACCAGCAAATATTTTCTCACCCAATACGTGGTGGTAATTGTCAGTACACAAATCCCACTTGTCTCGCCGAAATTTGTTCTTCTAGGTTGAAGCGTTCGTTTAAAGTAGCAGTTTTTATTTTTAGGTTTCACTCTGTTCTCTCCTATATAGATAGATGAACTTGGAACTCTAAATCCAACATGGATTGTAGTAGCTTTTTGAAACTTGACAAAAAAAAGTAGTTCTCAGTTTTTTCTCTATGGTTTGTTTCCTCTTTATGTAGCCCTAAGCAGAGACTGTGGATGAGCACTTCCACTGAAAGGGTTGCCAAGCTTCCAAGTAGTTATGAGTGTCCGGAATACCAGCAAATATTTTTTCACCCAATCTTGATGATACGTGGTGGTAATGACAAGTACACAAATCCCACATGGCTCACCAAACTTTGTTCTTCAAGGTTGAAGCGTTCGTTTACAGTAGCAGTATTTATTTTTAGGTTTCACTCTCTTCTCTCCTATAGATAGATGAATTTGGAACTCTAAAACCAACATCGTTTGTAGTACCTTTTGAAACTTGACAAAATAAAGGAGTTCTCAGTTTTGCCTCTATCGTTTGTTTCCTCTTCAAGTAGCCCTAGGCACAGACTGTGGAAAAGCACTTTCATTGAGAGGGGTTGCCAAGCTTCTAAGAAATAAAGAGTTTCCGAAATACCAGCAAATATTTTTTCACCCAATACGGGGTGTTAATGATCAGTACACAAATCCCACTTGGCTCACCAAATTTTGTTCTTCTAGGTTGAAGCGTTCGTTTACAGGAGCAGTTTTTATTTTTAGGTTTCACTCTGTTCTCTCCTATATTGATAGATGAATTTGGAACTCTAAATCCAACATGGTTTGTAGTAGCTTTTTGAAAATTGACAAAATGAAGGAGTTTTCAGTTTTGTCGCTATAGTTTGTTTCCTCTTCAAGTAGCCCTAGGCACAGACTGTGGAAAAGCACTTTCATTGAGAGAGGTTCTTAAGCTTCTAAGAAATAACGAGTTTCAGAAATACTAGCAAATATTTTTTCACCCAATCGTGATGATACTTGGTGGTAATGATCAGTACACAAATCCCACTTGGCTCACCAAATTTTTTCTTCTAGGTTGAAGCGTTCGTCTACAGTAGTAGATTTTATATTTAGTTTTCCCTCTGTTCTTTCCTATATAGATAGATGAATTTGGAACTCTAAATCCAACACGGTTTGTAGTAGCTCTTTGAAACGTGACAAAATAACGAGTTCTCTGTTTAGTCTCAATGGTGTGTTTCCTCTTCAAGTAGCCATAGGCACAGACTATGGAAATCACTTTCATTGAGAGGGGATTGCCAAGCTTCCAAGATAAAACGACTTCCCGAAATACCAGCAAATATTTTTTAGCCCATTCTTGAGGATACATGGTGGTAATGATCAGTACACAAATCCACTTGGCTCACCAAATTTTTGTTCTTCTATGTTGAACCGTTCGTCTACAGTAGCAGTTTTTATAGTTTGGTTTTCCGCTGTTCTCTCCTATATAGATAGATGAATTTGAAACTCTAAATCCACATGGTTTGTAGTTGCTCTTTGAAACTTGACTAGTAAAGGAGTTCTCAGTTTTGTCTCTATGGTTTGTTTCCTCTTCAAATAGCACTAGGCACAGACTGTGGAAAAGCACTTTCATTCAGAGGGTTGCCAAGCTTCTAAGAAATAACGAGTTTCCGAAATACCAGAAAATATTTTTTCACCCAATCTTGATGATACTTCGTGGTAATGATCAGTACACAAATCCCACTTGGCTCACCAAATTTTGTTCTTCTAGGTTGAAGCGTTCGTCTACAGTAGCAGTTTATATATTTAGGTTTCACTCTGTTCTCTCCTATATAGATAGATGAATTTGGAACTCTAAATCCAACACGGTTAGTAGTAGCTCTTTGAAACGTGACAAAATAAAGGAGTTCTCTGTTTAGTCTAAATGGTGTGTTTCCTCTTCAAGTAGCCATAGGCACAGACTGTGGAAAAGCACTTTTCATTGAGATGGGTTGCCAAGCTGAAAGAAATAACGACTTCCCGAAATACCAGCAAATATTTTTTCACCCAATCTTGAGGATACATGGTGGTAATGATCAGTACACAAATCCCACTTGGCTCACCAAATTTTGTTCTTCTAGGTTGAAGCGTTCGTCTACAGTTAGCAGTTTTATATTTAGGTTTCCCGCTGTTCTCTCCTATATAGATAGATGAATTTGGAACTCTAAATCCAACATGGTTTGTAGTAGCTTTTGAAACTTGACAAAATAAAGGAGTTCTCAGTTTGTCGCTATGGTTTGCTTCCTCTTCAAGTAGCCCTAGGCACAGACTGTGGAAATGCACTTTCATTGAGAGAGGTTCTTAAGCTTCTAAGAAATAACGAGTTTCAGAAATACTAGCAAATATTTTTTCACCCAATCGTGATGATACTTGGTGGTAATGATCAGTACACAAATCCCACTTGGCTCACCAAATTTTTTCTTCTAGGTTGAAGCGTTCGTCTACAGTAGTAGTTTTTATATTTAGGTTTCCTCTGTTCTCTCCTATATAGATAGATGAATTTGAAACTCTAAATCCAACATGGTTTGTAGTAGCTCTTTGAAACTTCACTAGTAAAGGAGTTCTCAGTTTTGTCTGTATGGTTTGTTTCCTCTTCAAATAGCACTAGGCACAGACTGTGGAAAAGCACTTTCATTCAAAGGGGTTGCCAAGCTTCTAAGAAATAACGAGTTTCCGAAATACCAGAAAATATTTTTTCACCCAATCGTGATTATACTTCCTGGTAATGATCAGTACACAAATCCCACTTGGCTCACCAAATTTTGTTCTTCTAGGTTGAAGCGTCTACAGTAGCAGTTTATATATTCAGGTTTCCCTCTGTTCTCTCTTATATAGTTAGATGAATTTGGAACTCTAAATCCAACATGGTTTGTAGTAGCTCTTTGAAACTTGACAAAAAAAATACTTCTCAGTTTTGTCTCTATGTTTTGATTTCTCTTCAAGTAGCCCTGAGCAGAGACTGTGGAAAAGCACTTTCATTGAAAGGGGTTGCCAAACTTCTAAGAAATAACGATTTTCCGAAATACCAGCAAATATTTTTTCACCCAATCTTGATTATACGTGGTGGTAATGATCAGTACACAAATCCCACTTGGCTCACCAAATTTTGTTCTTCTAGGTTGAAGCGTTCGTCTACAATAGCAGTTTTTATTTTTACCTTTCCCTCTGTTCTCTCCTATATAGATAGATGAATTT
Organism: Callospermophilus lateralis; assembly: GCF_048772815.1. NCBI lineage: Eukaryota > Metazoa > Chordata > Mammalia > Rodentia > Sciuridae > Callospermophilus > Callospermophilus lateralis. The sequence continues at coordinate 119,778 of NW_027513164.1, forward strand.
GTAAATCTAAATCCAACGTGGTTTGTAGAAGCTCTTTGAAACTTGACAAAAAAAAGTAGTTTTCAGTTTTGTCTCTATGGTTTGTTTCCTCTTCATGTAGCCCTAGGCATGGATTGTGGAAAACCACTTTCATCGGAGGGGTGTCAAGCTTCAAAGAAATAACGACTTTCCGAAATACCAGCAAATATTTTCTCACCCAATACGTGGTGGTAATTATCAGTACACAAATCCCACTTGTCTCGCCGAAATTTGTTCTTCTAGGTTGAAGTGTTCGTTTACAGTAGCAGTTTTTATTTTTAGGTTTCACTCTGTTCTCTCCTATATAGATAGATGAACTTTGAACTCTAAATCCAACATGGATTGTAGTAGCTTTTTGAAACTTGACAAAAAAAAGTAGTTCTCAGTTTTTTCTCTATGGTTTGTTTCCTCTTTATGTAGCCCTAAGCAGAAACTGTGGATGAGCACTTCCACTGAAAGGGTTGCCAAGCTTCCAAGTAGTTACGAGTGTCCGGAATACCAGCAAATATTTTTTCACCCAATCTTGATGATACGTGGTGGTAATGACAAGTACACAAATCCCACATGGCTCACCAAACTTTGTTCTTCAAGGTTGAAGCGTTCGTTTACAGTAGCAGTATTTATTTTTAGGTTTCACTCTCTTCTCTCCTATAGATAGATGAATTTGGAACTCTAAAACCAACATCGTTTGTAGTACCTTTTGAAACTTGACAAAATAAAGGAGTTCTCAGTTTTGCCTCTATCGTTTGTTTCCTCTTCAAGGAGCCCTAGGCACAGACTGTGGAAAAGCACTTTCATTGAGAGGGGTTGCCAAGCTTCTAAGATATAAAGAGTTTCCGAAATACCAGCAAATATTTTTTCACCCAATACGGGGTGTTAATGATCAGTACACAAATCCCACTTGGCTCACCAAATTTTGTTCTTCTAGGTTGAAGCGTTCGTTTACAGGAGCAGTTTTTATTTTTAGGTTTCACTCTGTTCTCTCCTATATTGATAGATGAATTTGGAACTCTAAATCCAACATGGTTTGTAGTAGCTTTTTGAAAATTGACAAAATAAAGGAGTTCTCAGTTTTGTCGCTATAGTTTGTTTCCTCTTCAAGTAGCCCTAGGCACAGACTGTGGAAAAGCACTTTCATTGAGAGAGGTTCTTAAGCTTCTAAGAAATAACGAGTTTCAGAAATACTAGCAAATATTTTTTCACCCAATCGTGATGATACTTGGTGGTAATGATCAGTACACAAATCCCACTTGGCTCACCAAATTTTTTCTTCTAGGTTGAAGCGTTCGTCTACAGTAGTAGTTTTTATATTTAGGTTTCCCTCTGTTCTTTCCTATATAGATAGATGAATTTGGAACTCTAAATCCAACACGGTTTGTAGTAGCTCTTTGAAACGTGACAAAATAACGGAGTTCTCTGTTTAGTCTCAATGGTGTGTTTCCTCTTCAAGTAGCCATAGGCACAGACTATGGAAATCACTTTCATTGAGAGGGGTTGCCAAGCTTCCAAGATAAAACGACTTCCCGAAATACCAGCAAATATTTTTTAGCCCATTCTTGAGGATACATGGTGGTAATGATCAGTACACAAATCCCACTTGGCTCACCAAATTTTGTTCTTCTATGTTGAACCGTTCGTCTACAGTAGCAGTTTTTATAGTTTGGTTTTCCGCTGTTCTCTCCTATATAGATAGATGAATTTGAAACTCTAAATCCAACATGGTTTGTAGTTGCTCTTTGAAACTTGACTAGTAAAGGAGTTCTCAGTTTTGTCTCTATGGTTTGTTTCCTCTTCAAATAGCACTAGGCACAGACTGTGGAAAAGCACTTTCATTCAGAGGGGTTGCCAAGCTTCTAAGAAATAACGAGTTTCCGAAATACCAGAAAATATTTTTTCACCCAATCTTGATGATACTTCGTGGTAATGATCAGTACACAAATCCCACTTGGCTCACCAAATTTTGTTCTTCTAGGTTGAAGCGTTCGTCTACAGTAGCAGTTTATATATTTAGGTTTCACTCTGTTCTCTCCTATATAGATAGATGAATTTGGAACTCTAAATCCAACACGGTTAGTAGTAGCTCTTTGAAACGTGACAAAATAAAGGAGTTCTCTGTTTAGTCTCAATGGTGTGTTTCCTCTTCAAGTAGCCATAGGCACAGACTGTGGAAAAGCACTTTCATTGAGATGGGTTGCCAAGCTTGAAAGAAATAACGACTTCCCGAAATACCAGCAAATATTTTTTCACCCAATCTTGAGGATATATGGTGGTAATGATCAGTACACAAATCCCACTTGGCTCACCAAATTTTGTTCTTCTAGGTTGAAGCGTTCGTCTACAGTAGCAGTTTTATATTTAGGTTTCCCGCTGTTCTCTCCTATATAGATAGATGAATTTGGAACTCTAAATCCAACATGGTTTGTAGTAGCTTTTTGAAACTTGACAAAATAAAGGAGTTCTCAGTTTTGTCACTATGGTTTGTTTCCTCTTCAAGTAGCCCTAGGCACAGACTGTTGAAATGCACTTTCATTGAGAGAGGTTCTTAAGCTTCTAAGAAATAACGAGTTTCAGAAATACTAGCAAATATTTTTTCACCCAATCGTGATGATACTTGGTGGTAATGATCAGTACACAAATCCCACTTGGCTCACCAAATTTTTTCTTCTAGGTTGAAGCGTTCGTCTACAGTAGTAGTTTTTATATTTAGGTTTCCCTCTGTTCTCTCCTATATAGATAGATGAATTTGGAACTCTAAATCCAACACGTTTTGTAGTAGCTTATTGAAACGTGACAAAATAAAGGAGTTCTCTGTTTAGTCTCAATGGTGTGTTTCCTCTTCAAGTAGCCATAGGCACAGACTATGGAAAAGCACTTTCATTGAGAGGGGTTGCCAAGCTTCCAAGAAATAACGACTTCCCGAAATACCAGCAAATATTTTTTCACCCAATCTTGAGGATACTTGGTGGTAATGATCAGTACACAAATCCCACTTGGCTCACCAAATTTTGTTCTTCTAGGTTGAAGCGTTCATCTACAGTAGCAGTTTTTATAGTTTGGTTTCCCTCTGTTCTCTACTATATAGATAGATGAATTTGAAACTCTAAATCCAACATGGTTTGTAGTAGCTCTTTGAAACTTCACTAGTAAAGGAGTTCTCAGTTTTGTCTCTATGGTTTGTTTCCTCTTCAAATAGCACTAGGCACAGACTGTGGAAAAGCACTTTCATTCAGAGGGGTTGCCAAGCTTCTAAGAAATAATGAGTTTCCGAAATACCAGAAAATATTTTTTCACCCAATCTTGATGATACTTCGTGGTAATGATCAGTACACTAATCCCACTTGGCTCACCAAATTTTGTTCTTCTAGGTTGAAGCGTTCGTCTACAGTAGCAGTTTATATATTTAGGTTTCCCTCTGTTCTCTCTTATATAGATAGATGAATTTGGAACTCTAAATCCAACATGGTTTGTAGTAGCTCTTTGAAACTTGACAAAAAAAAGTAGTTCTCAGTTTTGTCTCTATGTTTTTATTTCTCTTCAAGTAGCCCTGAGCAGAGACTGTGGAAAAGCACTTTCATTGAAAGGGGTTGCCAAGCTTCTAAGAAATAAAGATTTTCCGAAATACCAGCAAATATTTTTTCACCCAATCTTGATTATACGTGGTGGTAATGATCAGTACACAAATCCCACTTGGCTCACCAAATTTTGTTCTTCTAGGTTGAAGTGTTCGTCTACAATAGCAGTTTTTATTTTTACCTTTCCCTCTGTTCTCTCCTATATAGATAGATGAATTTGTAAATCTAAATCCAACGTGGTTTGTAGAAGCTCTTTGAAACTTGACAAAAAATAGTAGTTTTCAGTTTTGTCTCTATGGTTTGTTTCCTCTTCAAGTAGCCCTAGGCACAGACTGTGTAAAAGCACTTTCATTGAGAGGAGTTGCCAAGTTTCTAAGAAATAATGAGTTTCCGAAGTATCAGCAAATATTTTTTCACCCAATCTTGATGACACGTGGTGGTAATGATCAGTACACAAATCACATTTGCTGACCAAATTGTGTTCTTCTAGGTTGAAGCGTTCGTCTACAGTAGCAGTTTATATATGTAGATTTACTCTCTTCTCTCTTATGTAAATAGATGAATTTGGAACTCTAAATCCAACAAGGTTTGTAGTAGCTCTTTGAAACTTGACAAAATAAAGGAGTTCTCAGTTTTCTTTCTATGGTTTGTTTCCTCCTCAAGTAGCCATAGGCACAAACTGTGGAAAAGCATTTTCATTGAGAGGGGTTCCCAAACTTCTAAGAAATAAAGAGTTTCCGAAATAACATCAAATATTTTTTCACCCAATCTTGATGATACTTGGTGGAAATGATCAGTACATAAATCCCACATGGCTCACCAAATTTTGTTCTTCTAGGTTGAGGCGTTCGTCTACAATAGCAGTTTTTATATTTAGGTTTCCCTCTGTGCTCTCCTATATAGATAGATGAAATTGGAACTCTAAATCCAACATGGTTTTTAGTAGCTCTTTGAAACTTGACAGAATAAAGGAGTTCTCAGTTTTGTTTGTATGCTTTGTTTCCTCTTCAAGTAGGCTTAGGCACAGACTGTGGAAAAGCACTTACATTGAGAGGGGTTTCCAAGCTCCAAGAAATAACGAGTTTCCGAAATACTAGCAAATATTTTTTTAACCAATCTTGATGATACTTGGTGGTAATGATCAGTACACAAATCCCACTTGGCTCACCAAATGGTGTTCTTCTTGGTTGAAGCGTTCGTCTACAGTAGCAGTTTTTATATTTAGGTTTCACTCTGTTCTCTCCTATATAGATAGATGAATTTGGAAATCAAAATCCAACCTGGTTTGTAGTAGCTCTTTGAAACTTGACAAAATAAAGGAGTTCTCAGTTTTGTCTCTATGGTTTGTTTCCTCTTCAAGTAGCCCTAGGCACAGACTGTGTAAAAGCACTTTCATTGAGAGGAGATGCCAAGGTTCTAAGAAATAACGAGTTTCTGAAGTATCAGCAAATATTTTTTCACCCAATCTTGATGACACGTGGTGGTAATGATCAGTACACAAATCACATTTGCTGACCAAATTGTGTTCTTCTAGGTTGAAGCGTTCGTCTACAGTAGCAGTTTTTATATTTAGGTTTCACTCTGTTTTCTCCTATATAGATAGATGGATTTGGAACTCTAAATCCAACATGGTTTCTAGTAGCACTTTGAAACTTGACAAAATAAAGTAGTTTTCAGTTTCGTCTTTATGGTTTGTTTCCTCTTCAAGTAGCCATAGGCACAGAGTGTGGAAAAGAATTTTTTTTGAAAGGGGTTGCCAAGCTTCCAAGAAATTATGATTTTCCGAAATACCAGCAAATATTTTTTCACCCAATCTTGAGGATATGTGGTGGTAATGACAAGTACACAAATCCCACTTGGCTCACCAAATTTTGTTCACCTAGGTTGAAGCGGTCGTTTACAGTAGCAGTTTTTATTTTTAGGTATCACTCTGTTCTATCCTATATAGACAGATGAATTTCGAACTCTAAATCCAACATGGTTTGTAGTAGCTCTTTGAAACTTGACAAAAAAAGTACTTCTCAGTTTTTTCTCAATGGTTTGTTTCCTCTTCAAGTAGCCCTAAGCAGAGACTGTGGAAAAGCACTTTCATTGAAAGACGTTGCCAAGCTTCCAAGAAATTACGAGTTTCCAAAATACCAGCAAATATTTTTTTCACCCAATGTTGATGATACGTGGTGGTAATGAGAAGTACACAAATCCCACTTGGCTCACCAAATTTTCTTCTTCTCGGTTGAAGCGTTCGTTTACAGTAGCAGTTTTTATTTTTAGGTTTCAATCTGTTTTCAAATATATAGATAGATGAATTTGGAACCCTAAATCCAACATGGTTTGTACTAGCTCTTTGAAACTTGACAAAATAAAGGAGTTCTCAGTTTAGTCTCTATGGTATGTTTCCTCTTCAAGTAGCCCTAAGAAGAGACTGTGGAAAAGCACTCTCATTGAAAGGGGTTTCCAAGCTTCCACGAAATTACGAGTTTCCGAAATACCAGCAAATATTTTTTCACACAATCTTGATGATACATGGTAGTATGACAAGTACACAAATCCCACTTGGCTCACCAAATTTTGTTCTTCTAGGTTGAAGCGTTTGTTTCAAGTAGCAGTTTTTATTTTCAGGTTTCACTCTGTTCTCTCATATATAGATACATGAATATGGAACTCTAAATCCAACATGGTTTGTAGTAGGTCTTTGAAACTTGACAAAATAAAGGAGTTCTCAGTTTTTTCTCAATGGTTAGTTTGCTCTTCAAGTAGCCCTAGGCACAGATTGTGGAAAAGCACTTTCCTTGAGAGGGGTTGCCAAGCTTCTAAGAAATAATGAGTTTCCGAAATGCCAGCAAATATTTTTTCACCCAAACTTGATGATACTTGGTGGTAATGAACAGTACACAAATCCCACTTGGCTCACCAAATTGTGTTCTTCTAGGTTGAAGCGTTCGTTTACAGTAGCAGTTTTTATTTTAAAGTTTCACTCTGTTCTCTCTTATATAGATATATAAATTTGGAACTCTAAATCCAACATGGTTTGTAGTAGCCCTTTGAAACTTGACAAAATAAAGGAGTTCTCAATTTTCTCTCTATGGTTTGTTTAATCTTCAAGTAGCCCTATGCACAGACTGTGGAAAAGCACTTTCATTGAGAGGGATTGCCAAGCTTCTAAGAAATAACGAGTTTCTGAAATACCAGCAAATACTTTTTCACCCAATCTTGATGATACTTGGTGGTAATGATCAGTACAAAAATCCCACTTGGCTCACCAAATATTCTTCTTCTAGGTTGAAGCGTTCGTCTACAGTAGCAGTTTTTATATTTATTTTTCCCTCTGTTCTCTACTATATAGATAGATGAATTTGGAACTCTAAATCCAACATGGTTTGTAGTAGCTCTTTGAAACTTGACAAAAAAAAGGAGTTCTCAGTTTTTTCTCTATGGTTTGCTTCCTCTTCAAGTAGCCCTAGGCAGAGACTGTGGAAAAGCACTTTCATTGAAAGGGGTTGCCAAGCTTCCAAGAAATTACGGATTTCCGAAATACCGGCAAATATTTTTTCACCCAATCTTGATGATACGTGGTGGTAATGACGAGTACCAAATCCCACTTGGCTCACCAAATTTTGTTCTTCTAGGTTGAAGCCTTCGCCTACAGTATCAGTTTTTATATTTAGGTTTCACTCTGTTCTCTCCTATATAGATAGATGAATTTGGAACTCTAAATCCCACATGGTTTGTAGTAGCTCTGTGAAACTTGCCAAAAAAAAGGAGTTGTTAGTTTTGTCTCTAGGGTTGGTTTCCTCTTCAAGTAGCCCTTGGCACAGAATGTGGAAAAGCACTTTCATTGAGAGGGGTTGCCAAGCTTCTAAGAAATAATGAGTTTCCGAAATGCCAGCAAATATTTTTTCACCCAATCTTGATGATACTTGGTGGTAATGAACAGTACACAAATCCCACTTGGCTCACCAAATTGTGTTCTTCTAGGTTGAAGCGTTCGTCTACAGTAGTCGTTTTTATATTTAGGTAATTCTCTGTTCTCTCCTATATAGATAGATGAATTTGGAACTCTAAATACAACATGGTTTGTAGTAGCTCTTTGAAACTTGACAAAATAAAGGAGTTCTCAGTTTTGTCTATATGATTTGTTTCCTCTCCAATAGCCCTAAGCAGAGACTGTGGAAAAGCACTTTCATTGAAAGGGGTTGCCAAGCTTCAAAGGAATTACGAGTTTCCGAAATACCACCAAATATTTTTTCACCCAGTCTGGATGATACGTGGTCGTAATGACAAGTTCACAATCCCACTTGGCTCACCAAATTTTGTTCTTCTAGGTTGAAGCGTTCGTTTACAGTAGCAGTTTTTATTTTTAGGTTTCACTCTGTTCTCAAATATATAGATAGATGAATTTGGAACTCTAAATCCAACATGGTTTGTAGTAGCCCTTTGAAACTTGACAAATAAAGGAGCTCTCAGTTTTCTCTCTATGGTTTGTTTCCTCTTCAAGTAGCCCTAGGCACAGACTGTGGAAAAGCACTTTCATTGAGAGGGATTGCCAAGCTTCTAAGAAATAACGAGTTTCCGAAATACCAGCAAATACTTTTTCACCCAATCTTGATGATACTTGCTGGTAATGATCAGTCAAAAATCACACTTGGCTAACTAAATTTTCTTCTTCTAGGTTGAAGCATTCCTCTACAGTCACAGTTTTTATATTAGGTTTTCCTCTGTTCTCTACTATATAGATAGATGAATTTGGAACTCTAAATCCAACATGGTTTGTAGTAGCTCTTTCAAATTTGACAAAAAAAAGTAGTTCTCAGTTTTGTCTATATGGTTTGTTTCCTTTTCAAGTAGCCCTAGAAAGAGACTGTGGAAAAGCACTTTCATTGAAAGGGGTTGCCGAGCTTCCAAGAAATTACGAGTTTCCGAAATACCAGCAAATATTTTTTCACCCAATCTTGATGATATGTGGTGGTAATGACAAGTACACAAATCCCACTTGGCTCACCAAATTTTGTTCTTCTAGGTTGAAGCGTTTATTTACAGTAGCAGTTTTTATTTTTAGGTTTCACTCTGTTCTCAAATATATAGATAGATGAATTTGGAACTCCAAATCCAAAATGGTTTGTAGTAGCTCTTTGAAACTTGACAAAATAAAGGAGTTCTCATTTTTGTCTCTATGGTTTGTTTCCTCTTCATGTAGACCTAGGCACAGATTGTGGAAAAGCCCTTTCATTGGAGGGGTTGCCAAGCTTCAAAGAAATAACGTTTTTCCGAAATGCCAGCAAGAATTTTTTCACCCAATCTTGATGATACTTGGTGGTAATGATCAGTACACAAATCCCACTAGGCTCACCAAATTTTGTTCTTTTAGGTTGAAGCGTTCTTTCTCAGTTTTGTCTCTATTGCTTGTATCCTCTTCACTTAGCCCTAAGAAGAGACAGTGGAAAAGCACTTTCATTGAAAGGGGTTGCCAAGCTTCCAAGAAATTATGAGTTTCCGAAATACGAGCAAACATTTTTTCACCCAATCTGGATGATACGTGTTGGTAATGACAAGTACACAAATGCTACTTTGCTCACCAAATTGTGTTCTTCTAGGATGAAGTGTTCGTCTACAGTGCCAGTTTTTATATTTAGATTTCACTCTGTTGTCTCCTATGTAGATAGATGAATTTGGAACACTAAATCCAACATGTTTTGTAGTAGCTCTTTGAAACATGAGAAAATAAGCTAGTTCTCTTTTTTGTCTCTATGGTTTGTTTCCTCTTCAAGTAGCCCTAGGCACAGACTGTGAAAAAACAATTTCATTGAGAGGGGTTGCCAAGCTTCTAAGAAATAACAAGTTTCCGAAACACCAGCAACTTTTTTTTCACCCAATCTTGATGATACGTGGTGGTAATGATCGGTACACAAATCAAACTTGGCTCACCATATTGTGTTCTTCTAGGTTGAATCATTCGTCTACAATAGCAGGTTTTATATGTAGGTTTCACTCTGTTCTCTCTTATATAGATAGATGAATTTAGAACTCTAAATTCAACATGGTTTGTAGTAGCTCTTTGAAACTTGACAAAATAATGTAGTTCTCAGTTTTGTCTCTATGGCTTGTTTCCTCTTCAAGTGCCCTAGGCACAGACTGTGGAAAAGCACTTTCATTGGAAGGGGTTGCCAAGCTTCCAAGAATTTACGAGTTTCCGATATACCAGCAAATATTTTTTCACCCAAACTTGATGATACGTGGTGGTAATGACAAGTACAAAATCCGACTAGGCTCACCAAATTTTGTTCTTCTAGGTTAAAGCTTTCGTTTACAGGAGCAGATTATAGTTTTATGTTTCACTTTTTTTCTCCTATATGAATAGATGAATTTGGAACTCTAAATACAACATGGTATGTAGTAGCTATTTGAAACTAGACAAAATAAAGGAGTTCTCAGTTTTGTCTCTATGGTTTGTTTCTTCTTCAAGTAGCCGTAGGCCCAGACTGTGGAAAAGCATTTTCATTGAGAGGGTTTGCCAAGGTTCTAAGAAATAACGAGTTTCAGAAATACCAGCAAACATTTTTTCACCCAATCTTCATGATACTTTGTTGTAATGATCAGGACACAAATCCCACTTGGCTCACCAAATTTTGTTCTTCTAGGTTGAAGCGTTCGTCTACAGTAGGAGTTTTTATATTTAGGTTTCACTCTGTTCTCTCCTATATAGATAGATGAATTTGGAACTCTAAATCCCACATGGTTTGTAGTAGCTCTTTGAAACTTGCCAAAAAAAAGGAGTTCTTAGTTTTGTCTCTATGGTTTGTTTCCTCTTCAAGTAGCCCTTGGCACAGAATGTGGAAAAGCACTTTCATTGAGAGTGGTTGCCAAGCATCTAAGAAATAAAGAGTTTCCGAAATACCAGCAAATATTTTTTCACCCAATCTTGATGATACTTGGTGGTAATGATCAGATCACAAATCCCACTTGGCTCACCAAATTTTGTTCTTCTAGGTTGAAGCGTTCGTCTACAGTAGCAATTTTTATGTTTAGGTTTCCCTCTGTTGTCCCCTTATAGATAGATGAATTTGGAAATCTAAATCCAACATGGTTTGTAGTAGCTCTTTGAAACTTGACAAAAAAAGGAGTTCTCAGTTTTGTCTCTATGGTTTGTTTCCTCCTCAAGTAGCCCTAGGCACAGACTGTGGAAAAGCACTTTCATTGAAAGGGGTTGCCAAGCTTCCAAGAAATTAGGATTTTCCAAAATACCAGTAATTATTTTTTCACCCAATCTTGATGATACGTGGTGGTAATGACAAGTACACAAATCCCACATGGATCACCAAATTTTGTTCTTCTAGGTTGAAGCGTTCGTTTACAGTAGCAGTGTTTATTTTTAGGTGTCACTCTGTTCTATCTTATATAGATAGATGAATTTGGAACTCTAAATCCAACATGGTTTGTAGTAGCTCTTTGAAACTTGACAAAAAAAGGAGTTCTCAGTTTTTTCTCTATGGTTTGTTTCCTCTTCAAGTAGCCCTAGGCAGAGACTGTGGAAAAGCACTTTCATTGAAAAGGGTTGCCAAGCTTCCAAGAAATTACGGATTTCCGAAATACCAGCAAATATTTTTTCACCCAATCTTGATGATACGTGGTGGTAATGACAAGTACACAAATCCCACTTGGCTCACCAAATTTTGTTCATCTAGAATGAAGCGTTCGTTTACAGTAGCAGTTTTTATTTTTAGGTTTCACTCTGTTCCCAAATATATAGATAGATGAATTTGGAACTCTAAATCCAACATGGTTTGTAGTAGCTCTTTGAAACTTGAAAAAAAAAGGAGTTCTCAGTTTTGTCTCTATGGTTTGTTTCCTCTTCAAGTAGCCGTAGGCCCAGACTGTGGAAAAGCATTTTCATTGAGAGGGTTTGCCAAGGTTCTAAGAAATAACGTGTTTCAGAAATACCAGCAAACATTTTTTCACCAAATCTTCATGATACTTTGTGGTAATGATAAGTACACCAATCCCACTTGGCTAACCAAATTTTGTTCTTCTAGGTTGAAGCGTTCGTCTACAGTAGCAGTTTTTATATTTAGGTTTCACTCTGTTCTCTCCTATAGAGATAGATGAATTTGGAACTCTAACTCCCACATGGTTTGTAGTAGCTCTTTGAAACTTGCCAAAAAAAAGGAGTTCTTAGTTTTGTCTCTATGGTTTGTTTCCTCTTCAAGTAGCCATAGGCACAGAATGTGGAAAAGCACTTTCATTGAGAGGGGTTGCCAAGCTTCTAAGAAATAAAGAGTTTCCGAAATACCAGCAAATATTTTTTCACCCAAACTTGGTGATACTTGGTGGTAATGATCAGACCACAAATCCCACTTGGCTCACCAAATTTTGTTGTTCTAGTTTGAAGCGTTCGTCTACAGTAGCAATTTTTATATTTACGTTTCCATTTGTTGTCTCCTATATAGATAGATGAATTTGGAACTCTAAATCCAACATGGTTTGTAGTAGCTCTTTGAAACTTGACAAAAAAAGGAGTTCTCAGTTTTGTCTCTATGGTTTGTTTCCTCTTCATGTAGCCATAGGCACAGACTGTGGAAAAGCACTTTCATTGAAAGGGGTTGCCGAGCTTCCAAGAAATTTCGAGTATCCGAAACACCAGCAAATATTTTTTCACCCAATCTTGATGATACGTGGTGGTAATGACATGTACACAAATCCCACTTGGCTCACCAAATTTTGTTCTTCTAGGTTGAAGCGTTCGTTTACTAGCAGTTTTTATTTTTCGGTGTCACTCTGTTCAATCCTATAATGATAGATGAATTTGGTACTCTAAATCCAACATGGTTTGTAGTAGCTCTTTGAAAATTGACAAAATAAAGGAGTTCTCAATTTTGTCTCTCTGGTTTGTTTCCTCTTCAATTAGCCCTAGGCACAGACTGTGGAAAAGCACTTTCATTGACAGGGATTCCCAAGCTTCTAAGAAATAACGAGTTTCCGAAATACCAGCAAACACTTTTTCACCCAATCTTGATGATACTTGGTGGTAATGATCAGTACACAAATCCGACTTGGCTCACCAAATTTTGTTCTTCTAGGTTGAAGCGTTCGTCTACAGTAGCAGTTTTTATATTTAGGTTTCACTCTGTTGTCTCCCATATAGATAGATGAATTGGGAACTCTAAATCCAACATGGTTTGTAGTAGCTCTTGAAAACTTCACAAAATAAAGGAGTTCTCAGTTTTGTCTCTATGGTTTGTTTCCTCTTCAAGAAGCCCTAGGCACAGAATGTGGTAAAGCACTTTCATTGAGAGGAGTTGCCATGCTTCTAAGATAACGAGTTTCCGAAATACCAGCAACAATTTTTTCACCCAATCTTGATGATATTTGGTGGTAATGATCACTACACAAATCCCACTTGACTCACCAATTTTGTTCTCTAGTTTGAAGCGTTTGTCTACAGTAGCAGTTTTTATATTTAGGTTTCCCTTGTTCTCTCCTATATAGATAGATGAACTTGGAACTGTAAATCCAACATGGTTTGTAGTAGCTCCTTGAAACTTGACAAAAAAAAGTAGTTCTCAGTTTTATGTCTATGGTTTGATTCCTCTTCAAGTAGTCGTAAGCAGAGACTGTGGAAAAGCACTTTCATTGGAAGGGGTTGCCAAGCTTCCAAGAAATTATGTGTTTCCGAAATACCAGCAAATATTTTTTCACCCAAACTAGATGATACGTGGTGGTAATTACAAGTACAAAATCCGACTTGGCTCACCAAATTTTGTTCTTCTAGGTTGAAGCTTTCGTTTACATTAGCAGATTATAGTTTTATGTTTCACTTTTTCTCTCCTATATAGATAGATGAATTTGGAACTCTAAATACAACATGGTTTGTAGTAGCTATTTGAAACTAGACAAAATAAAGGAGTTCTCAGTTTTGTCTCTATGGTTTGTTTCCTCTTCAAGTAGTCCTAGGCACAGACTGTGGAAAAGGAATCTCATTGAGAGGGGTTGCCAGTCTTCGAAGAAATAACGAGTTTCCGAAATACCAGGAAATATTTTTTCACCCAATCTTGATGATACTTGGTGGTAATGATCAGTACACAAATCCCACTTGGCTCACCAAATTTTGTTCTTCTAGGTTTAAGCGTTCGTCTACAATAGCAGTTTTTACATTTAGGTTTTACTCTGTTCTCTCCTATATAGATAGAAGAATTTGGAACTCTAAATCCAACATGGTTTGTAGTAGCTCTTTGATACTTAACAAAATAAAGAGGTTGTAAGTTTTTTCTCTATGGTTTGTTTCCTCTTCAAGTAGCCATAGGCACAGACTGTGGAAACGCATTTTCATTCAGAGGGGTTGCAAAGCTTCTAAGAAATAACAAGTTTGCGAAATACCAGCAAATATTTTTTTACCCAATCTTGATGATACTTGGTGGTAATGATAGGAACACAAATCACACATGGCTCACCAAATTTTGTTCTACTAGTTTGAAGCGTTCTTTTATAGTAGCAGTTTATATTTGTAGGTTTCACTGTGTTCTCTCTTATATAGATCGATGCATTTGGAATTTTAATTCCAACGTGGTTTGTAGTAGCTTTTTGAAACTTGACAAAAAAAAGTAGTTCTCAGTTTTGTCTCTATGGTTTGTTTCCTCTTCAATTAGCGCTAGGCAGAGACTGTGGAAAAGCACTTTCATTGAAAGGGGTTGCCAAGCTTCAAGAAAATTACGAGTTTCCGAAACACGAGCAAATATTTTTTCACCCAATCTTGATGATACGTGGTGGTAATGACAAGTACAAAAATCCCACTTGGCTCTCCAAATTTTGTTCTTCTAGGTTGAAGCGTTCGTTTACAGTAGCAGTTTTAATTTTTAGGCTTCACTGTTCTATCCTATATAGATAGATGAATTTGGAACTCTAAATCCAACATGGTTTGTAGTAGCTCTTTGAAACTTGAAAAATAAAAGAGTTCTCAGTTTTGTCTCTATGGTTTCTTTCCTCTTCAAGTAGCGCTAGGCACAGACTGTGGTAAAGCACTTTCATTGAGAGGGGTTGCCAGGCTTCTAAGAAATAACGAGTTTCCGAAATACCAGCAAATATTTTTTCACCTAATCTTGATGATACTTGGTGGTAATGACAAGTACACAAGTCCCACTTGGCTCACCAAATTTTGTTCTTCTAGGTTGAAGCGTTTGTTTACAGTAGCAGTTTATATTTTTAGGTTTCCCTCTGTTCTCTCCTATATAGATAGATGAATTTGGAACTCTAAATCCAACATGGTTTGTATTAGCTCTTTGAAACTTGACAAAATGAAGGAGTTCTCAGTTTTGTCTCTATGATTTGTTTCCTCTTCAAGTAGCCCTAAGCAGAGACTGTGGAAAAGCACATTCATTGAAAGGGTTTGCCAAGCTCCCAAGAAATCACGGGTTTCCAAAATACCAGCAAATATTTTTTCACCCAATCTTGATGATACTTTGTGGTAATGACAGTTACACAAATCCCACTTGTCTCACCAAATTTTGGTCTTCTAGGTTAAAGCGTTCGTTTACAAGAGCAGTTTTTATTTTTAGGTTTCCCTCTATTCTCTCCTATATAGATAGATGAATTTGGAACTCTAAATCCAACATGGTTTGTAGTAGCTCTTTGAAACTTGACAAATTAAGGGAGTTCTCCGTTTTGTCTCTATGATTGTTTCCTTTTCAAGTAGCCCTAAGCAGAGACTGTGGAAAAGCACTTACTTTGAGAGGGGTTTCCAAGCTTCCAAAAAATTACGAGTTTCCGAAATACCAGCAAATACTTTTTCACCCAATCTTGATGACACGTTGTGATAATGACAAGTACACAAATCCCACTTGGCTCACCAAATTTTGTTCTTCTAGGTTGAAGCTTTCGTTTAGAGTAGCAGTTTTTATTTTTAGGTTTCACTTTGTTCTCTCCTATATAGATAGATGAATTTGGAACTCTTAATCCAAAATGGTTGTAGTAGCTATTTGAAACTTGACAAGATAAAATAGTTCTCATTTTTGTCTCTATGGTTTGTTTCTTCTTCAAGTTGCCCTAGGCACAGACCTTGGAAAAGCACTTTCATAAAGAGTGGTTGACAAGCTTCTAAGAAATAATGAGTTTTCGAAATACCAGCAAATATTTTTTAACCCAATCTTGATGATACTTAGGGGTCATGATTAGTACACCAATCCCACTAGGCTCACCAATTTTGTTCTTCTATGTTGAAGCGTTCGTCTTCAGTAGCAGTCTTTATATTTAGGTTTCACTCTGTTCACTTCTATATAGATAGATGAATTTGAAACTCTAAATCCAACATGGTTTGCAGTAGCTCTTTGAAACTTGACAAAAAAAAGTAATTCTCAGTTTTGTCTCTATAATTTCTTTCCTCTTCAAGTAGCCCAGGCAGAGACTGTGGAAAAGCACTTTCCTTTAAAGGCGTTGCCAAGCTTCCAAGAAATTACGTGTTTCTGAAATACCAGCAAATATTTTTTCACCCAATCTTGATGATACTTGCTGGTAATGACAAGTACACAAATCCCACTTGGCTCACCAAATATTGTTCTTCTAGGTTGAAGCGTTCGTTTACAGTAGCAGTTTTTATTTTTAGGTTTCACTCTGTTCTCTCCTATATAGATAGATGAATTTGGAACTCTAAATCCAACATGGTTTGTAGTAGCTTTTTGAAACTTGACAAAATAAAGGAGTTCTCAGTATTGTCTCTAACGTTTGTTTCCTCTTCAAGCAGGCCTAGTCACAGACTGTGGAAAAGCACTTTCATTGAGAGGGGTTGCCAAGCTTCTAAGAAATAACGAGTTTCCGAAATACCAGCAAATATTTTTTCACCCAATCTTGATGATACTTGGTGGTAATGACAAGTACTCAAATCCCACTTGGCTCACCAAATTTTGTTCCTCTAGGTTGAAGCGTTCGTCTACAGTAGCAGTTTTTATATTTAGGTTTCACTCTCTTCTCTCCTATATAGATAGATGAATTTGGAACTGTAAATCCAACATGGTTTGTAGTAGCTCTTTGAATATAGATAAAATAATGGAGTTTTCTGTTTTGTCTCTATGATTTGTTTCCTCTTCAAGTAGCCCTAAAGAGAGACTGTGGAAAAGCACTTTCATTGAAAGGAGTTGCGAAGCTTCCACAAAATTACGAGTTCCTGAAAGACCAGCAAATACTTTTTCTCTCAATCTTGATGATACGTGGTGATAATGACACGTACACAAATCCCACTTGGCTCACCAAATTTTGTTCTTCTAGGTTGAAGCGTTCGTTTACAATAGCAGTTTTTATTTTTAGGTTTCACTTTGTTCTCTCCTATATAGATAGATGAATTTCGAACTCTTAATAAAACATGGTTTGTAGTAGCTCTTTGAAACTTGACAAAATAAAGGAGTTCTCAGTTTTGGCTCTATGGTTTGTTTCCTCTTCAAGCAGCCCTAGGCACAGACTGTGGAAAAGCACTTTCATTGATAGGGGTTTCCAAGCTTCTAAGAAATAACGAGTTTCCGAAATACCAGCAAATATTTTTTCACCCAATCTTGATGATGCTTGGGGGTAATGATCAGGACTCCAATCCCACTTGGCTCACCAAATTTTGTTCTTCTAGGTTGAAGCGTTAGTCTACAGTTGCAGTTTATATATTTAGGTGTCCCTCTATTTTCTCTTATATAGATAGATGAATTTGGAACTCTAAATCCAACATGGTTTGTAGTAGCTCTTTGAAACATGACAAAATAAAGGAGTTCTCAGTTTTGTCTCTATGATTTGTTTCCTCTTCAAGTAGCCCTAAGCAGAGACTGTGGAAAAGCACTTTCATTGAAAGGGGTTGCCAAGCTCCCAAGAAATTACGAGTTTCCGAAATACCAGCATATATTTTTTCGCCCAATCTTGATGATACTTGGTGGTAATGATCAGTACACAAATCCCACTTGACTCAGCAAATTTTGTTTTTCTAGGTTGAAGCGTTCGTTTACAGTAGCAGTTTATATTTTTAGGTGTCCCTCTGTTCTCTCCTATATAGATAGCTGAATTTGGAACTCTAAATCCAGCATGGTTTGTAGTAGCGCTCTGAAACTTGACAAAAAAAAGTAGTTCTCAGTTTTGTCTCTATGATTTGTTTCCTCTTCAAGTAGCCCTAAGAAGAGACTGTGGAAAAGCACTTTCATTGAAAGGAATTGCCAAGCTTCCAAGAAACTACGAGTTTCCGAAATACCAGCAAATACTTTTTAACCCAATCTTTATGATACTTGGTGCTAATGACAAGTACACAAATCCCACTTGGCTCACCAAATTTTGTTCCTCTAGGTAGAAGCGTTCGTTTACAGTAGCAGTTTTTATTTTTGGTTTGACTCTGTTCTCTCCTATATAGATAGATGAATTTGGAACAATAAAACCAACATGGTTTGTAGTAGGTCTTTGAAACTTTACAAAATAAAGGAGTTCTCAGTTTTGTCTCTATGGTTTGTTTCCTCTTCAAGTATCCCTAGGCACAGACTGTGGAAAAGCACTTTCATTGAGAGGGGTTGTCGAGCTTCAAAGAAATAACGAATTTCCAAAATACAAGCAATTATTTTTTCACCCAATCTTGATGATACTTGGTGGTAATGATCAGTACCCAAATCCCACTTGCCCAACAATTTTGTTCTTCTAGGTTGAAGCGTTCTTCTACAGTAGCAGTTTTTATATTTAGGTTTCACTCTGTTCTCTCCTATATAGATATATGAATTTGGAACTCTAAATCCAACATGGTTTGTAGTAGCTCCTTGAAACTTGACAAAATAAAAGAGTTCTCAGTTGTATCTCTATGATTTGTTTCCTTTTCAAGTAGCCCTAAGCAGAGAGTGTGGAAAAGCACTTTCATTGAAAGGGGTTGCCAATCTTACAAGAAATAACGAATTTCCGAAATACCAGCAAATATTTTTTCACCCAATCTTGATGATACTTGGTGGTAATTACAAGTACACAAATTCCACATGGCTCACCAAATTTTGTTCTTCTAGGTTGAAGCGTTCGTTTACAGTAGCAGTTTTTATTTTTAGGTTTCACTCTGTTCTCTCCTATATAGATAGATGAATTTGGAAGTCTAAATCCCACATGGTTGGTAGTAGCTCTTTGAAACTTGCCAAAATAAAGGAGTTCTCAGTTTTGTCTCTATGGTTTGTTTCCTCTTCAAGTATACCTAGGCACAGACTGTGGAAAAGCACTTTCATTGAAAGGGGTTGCCAAGTTTCCAAGAAATTACGAGTTTCCAAAATACCTGCAAATATTTTTTCACCCAATCTTGATGATACTTGGTGGTAATGACAAGTACACAAATCCCACTTGGCTCACCAAATTTTGTTCTTCTCAGTTGAAACTTTCGTCTACAGTAGCAGTTTTTATATTTAGGTTTCACTCTGTTCTCTCCTATATATAGATACATGAATTTGGAACTCTAAATCCATTATGGTTTGTAGTATCTTTTTGAAACTTGACAAAATAAAGTAGTTCTCAGTATTGTCTCTATGGTTTGTTTCCTCTTCAAGTAGCCCTAGGCACAGACTTTGGAAAAGCACTTTCATTGAAAGGGGTTGCCAAGCTTCCAAGAAATTACGAGTTTCTGAAATACCAGCAAATATTTTTTCACCCAATCTTGATGATACTTGCTCGTATTGAGAAGTACACAAATCCCACTTGGCTCACCAAATTTTGTTCTTCTCGGTTGAAGCGTTCGTTTTCAGTAGCAGTTTTTATTTTTAGGTTTCACTTTGTTTTCTCCTATATAGATAGATGAATTTGGAACTCTAAATCCAACATGGTTTGTAGTAGCTCTTTGAAACTTGACAAAATAAAGGCGTTCTCAGTTTTGTCTCTATGGTTTGTTTCCTCTTCAAGTAGCCCTAGGCACAGACTGTGGAAAAGCACTTTCATTGACAGGGGTTGCCAAGCTTCTAAGAATTAACGAGTTTCCGAAATACCAGCAAATATTTTTTCAACCAATCTGGATGATATTTAGTGGTAATGATCGGTACAAAAATCCCACTTGAATTCCCAAATTTTGTTCTTCTAGGTTGAAGCATTCGAATACAATAGCAGTTTATATATTTAGGTTTACCTCTCTTCTCTCCTATATAGATAGATGAATTTGGAACTCTAAATCCAACATGGTTTCTAGTAGCTCTTTGAAAGTTGAAAAAATAAAGGAGTTCTCAGTTTTGTCTCTATGATTTCTTTCCTCTTCAAGTAGCCCTAAGCAGAGACTGTAGAAAAGCACATTCATTGAAAGGGGTTGTCAAGCTTCCAAGAAATTACGAGTTTTCGAAATACCAGCAAATACTTTTTCACCCAATCTTGATGATAAGTGGTGGTAATGACAAATACACAAATCCCACTTTGTTCACCAAATTTTGTTCTTCTCGGTTGACGTTCGTTTGCAGTAGTAGTTTTTATTTTTAGGTTTCACTTTGTTCTCTCCTATATAGATAGATGCATGTGGAAATCTAAATAGAACATGGTTTTTAGTAGCTCCTTGAAACTTGGCAAAATAAAGGAGTTCACAGTTTTGTCTCTATGGTTTGTTTCCTCTTGAAGTAGCCCTAGGCACAGACTGTGGAAAAGCACTTTCATTGAGAGGGGTTGCCAAGCTTCCAAGAAATAACGAGTTTCTGAAATACCAGCATATATTTTTTCACCCAATCTGGATGATACTTGGTGGTAATGATCGGTACACAAATCCGAGTTGACTCACCAAATTTTGTTCTTCTAGTTTGAAGCGTTCGTTTTCAGTAGCAGTTTATATTTTAGGTTTCACACTGTTCTCTCCTATATAGATAGATTAATTTGGAACTCTAAATCCAACATGGTTTGTAGTAGTTCTTTGAAACTTGACAAAATTAAGGAGTTCTCAGTTTTGTCTCTATGATTTGTTACCTCTTCAAGTAGCCCTAAGCAGAGACTGTGGAAAAGCACTTTCATTGAAAGGGGTTGCCAAGCTTCGAAGAAATAACGAGTTTCCGAAATACCATCAAATATTTTTTAACCCAATCTTGATGATACTTGGTGGTAATGATCGGTACACAAATCCCACTTGACTCACCAAATTTTGTTCTTCTAGTTTGAAGCGTTCGTTTACAGTAGCAGTTTATATTTTTAGGTTTCCCTCTGTTCTCTCCTATATAGATAGCTGAATTTGGAACCCTAATCCAACATGGTTTGTACTAGGCCTTTGAAACGTTACAAAAAAAAGTAGTTCTCAGTTTTGTCTCTATGATTTGTTTCCTCTTCAACTAGCCCTAAGCAGAGACTGTGGAAAAGCACTTTCATTGAAAGGAGTTGCCAAGCTTCCAAGAAATTACGTGTTTCCGAAATACCAGCAAATATTTTTCACCCAATCTTGATGATACTTGGTGGTAATGATCAGTACACCAATCCCACTTGGCTCACCAAATTTTCTTCTTCTAGTTTGAAGCGTTCGTCAACAGTAGCAGTTTATATTTTTAGGTTTCCCTCTGTTCTCTTCTATATAGATAGCTGAATTTGGAAGTCCAAATCCAACATGGTTTGTAGTAGCTCTTTGAAACTTGACAAAAAAAAGTAGTTCTCAGTTTTGTCTCTATGATTTGTTTCGTCTTCAAGTAGCCCTAAGAAGAGACTGTGGAAAAGCACTTTCATTAAAAGGAGTTGCCAAGCTTCCAAGAAATTACGAGTTTCCGAAACACTAGCAAATACTTTTTTACCCAAACTTGATGATACGTGGTGGTAATGACAAGTACACAAATCTCACTTGGCTCACCAAATTTTGTTGTTTTCGGTTGACGCGTTCGTTTACAGTAGCAGTTTGTATTTTTAGGTTTACTTTGTTCTCTCCTACATAGAAAGATGAATTTGGAACTCTAAATCCAACATGGTTTGTAGTAGCTCTTGAAACTTGACAAAATAAAGGAGTTCTCAGTATTGTCTCTATGGTTTGTTTCCTCTTCAAGTAACCCAAGGCACAGACTGTGGAAAAGCACTTTCATTTTAAAGGGGTTGCCAAGCTTCCAAGAAATAACGAGTTTCCGAAATACCAGCAAATATTTTTTTCACCCAATCTCGATGATACTTGGTGGTAATGATCAGTACACAAATCCCACTTGACACACCAAATTTTTTTCTTCTAGGTTGAAGCGGTCGTTTACAGTAGCAGTTTATATTTCTAGGTTTCCCTCTGTTCTCTTCTATATAGATAGCTGAATTTGGAACTGTAAATCCAACATGGTTTGTACTAGGTCTTTGAAACTTTACAAAAAAAAGTAGTTCTCAGTTTTGTCTCTATGATTTGTTTCCTCTTCAAGTAGCCCTAAGCAGAGACAGTGGAAAAGCACTTTCATTGAAAGGAGTTGCGAAGCTTCCAAGAAATTACGAGTTTTCGAAATACCAGCAAATACTTTTTCACCCAATCTTGATGATACGTGGATGTAATGACAAATACACCAATCCCACTTGGCTCACCAAATTTTGTTCTTCCAGGTTGAAGCGTTTGTGTACAGTAGCAGTTTTTATATTTAGGTTTCACTCTGTTCTCAAATATATAGAGAGATGAATTTGGAACTCTAAATCCAACATGGTTTGTAGTAGCTCTTTGAAACTTGACAAAATAAAGTAGTTCTCAGTATTATCTCTATGGCTTGTTTCCTCTTCAAGTAGCCCTAGACACACAGTTTGGAAAAGCACTTTCATTTAAAGGGGTTGCAAGGCTTCCAAGAAATAACGAGTTTCCGAAATACCAGCAAATATTTTTTCACCCAATCTTGATGATACTTGGTGTTAATGATCGGTACCCAAATCCCACTTGGCTCACCAAATTTTGTTCTTCTAGGTTGAAGCGTTCGTCTACAGTATCAGTTTTTATATTTAGCTTTCACTCTGCTCTCTTCTATAAAGATAGCTGAATTTGGAACTTTAAAACCAACATGGTTTGTAGTAGCTCTTTTAAACTTGACAAAAAAAGTAGTTCTCAGTTTTGTCTCTATGATTTGTTTCCTCTTCAAGTAGCCCTAGGCACAGACTGTGGAAAAGCAATTTCATTTTGAGGGGTTTCCAAGCTTCTAAGAAATAACGAGTTTCCGAAATACCAGCAAATATTTTTTCACCCAATCTTGATCATACTTGGTGGAAATGATGGGTACACAAATCCCACTTGACTGACCAAATTTTTTTCTTCTAGAATGAAGCATTTTTTACAGTAGCAGTTTATATTTTTAGGTTTCCCTCTGTTCTCTCCTATATACATAGATGAATTTGGAACTCTAAATCCAACTTGGTTTGTAGTAGCTCTTTGAAACTTGAAAAAATAAAGGAGTTCTCAGTTATGTCTCTATGATTTGTTTTCTCTTCAAGTAGCCCTAAACAGAGACTGTGGAAAAGCATTTTCATTGAAAGGGGTTGCCAAGCTTCCAAGAAATTACGAGTTTCCGAAATACCAGCAAATACTTTTTCACCCAATCGTGTTGATACGTGGTGGTAATGACAAGTACACAAATCCCACATGGCTCAACAAATTTTGTTCTTCTAGGTTGAAGCGTTCGTTTACAGTAGCAGTTTTTATTTTTAGGTTTCACTTTTTTCTCTCCTATATAGATAAATGAATTTGAAACTCTAAATCCAACATGGTTTTTAGTAGCTCTTTGAAACTTGACAAAATAAAGGAGTTCTCAGTTTTGTCTCTATGGTTTGTTTCCTCTTCAAGTAGCCCTAGGCACAGACAGGGGAAAAGAACTTGCATTGAGAGGGTTTTCCAAACTTCTAAGAAATAACGAGTTTCCGAAATACCAGCAAATATTTTTTCACCCAATCTTGACGATACTTGGTGGAAATGATCAGTACACAAATCCCACGTGGCTCACCAAATTGTGTTCTTCTAGGTTTAAGCGTTCTTCTACACTAGTAGTTTTTATATTTAGGTTTTACTGTGTTCTCTCTTATATTGATAGATGAATTTGGAACTCTAAATCCAACATGGTTTGTAGTAGCTCTTTGAAACTTGAGAAAATATAGGAGATCTCAGTTTTGTCTCTATGGTTTGTTTCCTCTTCAAGTAGCCCTAAGCAGAGACTGTGGAAAAGCACTTTCATTGAGAGGGGTTGCCTTGCTTCTAAGAAATAACTAGTTTCCGTAATACCAGCAAATATTTTTTCACCCAATCTTGATGATCCTTGGTGGTGTTGATCAGGACATCAATCCCACTTGGCTCTCCAAATTTTGTTCTTCTAGGTTGAAGAGTTCGTCTACAGTAGCAGTTTTTATATTTAGCTTTCACTGTGTTCTCTTCTATATAGATAGATGAATTTGGAACTCTAAATCCAACATGGTTTGTAGTAGCTCGTTGAAGCTTGACAAAATAAAATAGTTTTCAGTATTGTCTCTATGGTTCCTTTCCTCTTCAAGTAGCCCTAGGCACAGACTGTGGAAAAGCACTTTCATTGAAAGGGGTTGCCAAGCTTCCAAGAAATAATGAGTTTTCGAAATACGAGCAAATATTTTTTCACCCAATCTTGATGATACTTGGTAGTAATGATCAGTACAGAAATACCACTTGACTCACCAAATTTTGTTCCTCTAGTTTGAAGAGTTTGTTTACAGTAGCAGTTTTTAATTATAGGTTTCCCTCTGTTCTCTCCTATATAGATAGCTGAATTTGGAACTCTAAATCCAACATGGTTTGTACTAGCTATTTGAAACTTGACAAAAAAAAGAAGTTCTCAGTTTTGTCTCTATGATTTCTTTCCTCTTCAAGTACCCCTAAGCAGAGACTGTGGAAAAGCACTTTCATTGAAAGGGGTTGCCAAGTTTCCAAGAAATTATGAGTTTCCGAAATACCAGCAAATACTTTTTCACCCAATCTTGATGATAAGTGGTGGTAATGACAAGTACACAAATCCTACTTGGCTGACCAAATTTTGTTATTCTCGGTTGAAGCGTTCGTTTACAGTAGCAGTTTTTATTTTTAGGTTTCACTTTGTTCTCTCCTACATAGATAGATGAATTTGAAATTCTAAATCCAACATGGTTTGTAGTAGCTCTTTGAAACTTGACAAAATAAAGTAGTTCTCAGTTTTGTCTCAATGGTTTGTTTCCTATTCAAGTAGCCCTAGGGACAGACTGTGGAAAAGCACTTTCATTGAGAGGGGTTGCCAAGCTTCTAAGAAATAATGAGTTTCCGAAATACCAGCAAATATTCTTTCACCCAATCTTGATGATACTTGGTGGTAATAATCAGTACACCAATCCCACTTGGCTCACCAAATTTTCTTCTTCTAGGTTGAAGCGTTCGTCTACAGTAGCAGTTTTTATATTTAGGTTTCACTCTGTTCTCTTCTATATAGATACATGAATTTGGAACTCTAAATCCAACATGGTTTGTAGTAGCTCTTTGAAACTTGACAAAATAAAGGAGTTCTCAGTATTGTCTTCTCTATGGTTTCTTTCCTCTTCAAGTAACCCTTGGCACAGACAGTGGAAAAGCACTTTCATTAAAAGGGGTTGCCTATCTTCCAAGAAATAACGAGTTTCCGAAATACCAGGAAATATTTTTTCACCCAATCTTCATGATACTTGGTGGTAATGATCGGTACAGAAATCCCACTTGACTCACCAAATTTTGTTCTTCTAGTTTGAAGCGTTCGTCTACAGTAGCAGTTTATATTTCTAGGTTTCCCTCTGTTCTCTTCTATATAGATAGCTGAATTTGGAACTGTAAATCCAACATGGTTTGTACTAGGTCTTTGAAACTTTACAAAAAAAATGTAGTTCTCAATTTTGTCTCTATGATTTGTTTCCTCTTCAAGTAGCCCTAAGCAGAGACAGTGGAAAAGCACTTTCATTGAAAGGAGTTGCGAAGCTTCCAAGAAATTACGAGTTTTCGAAATACCAGCAAATATTTTTTCACCCAATCTTGATGATACTTGGTGTTAATGATCGGTACACAAATCCCACGTGGCTCACCAAATTTTGTTCATCTAGGTTGAAGCGTTCGTCTACAGTAGCAGTTTTTATATTTAGGTTTCACTCTGTTGTCTTCTATATAAATAGTTGAATTTGGAACACTAAATCCAACATGGTTTGTAGTAGCTCTTTGATACTTGACAAAGTAAAATAGTTTTCAGTATTGTCTCTATGGTTTCTTTCCTCTTCAAGTAGCCCTAGGCACAGACTGTGGAAAAGCACTTTCATTGAAAGGGGTTGCCAAGCTTCCAAGAAATAACGAGTTTCCGAAATAGCAGCAAATATTTTTTCACCCAATGTTTATGTTACTTTGTGGTAATGAGAAGTACACAAATACCACTTTGCTTACCAAATTTTTTTCTTCTAGGTTGAAGCGTTCGTTTTCAGTAGCAGTTTTTATTTTTAGGTTTCACTTTGTTCTTCCCTATATATATAGATGAATTTTTAACTATAAATCCAACATGGTTTGTAGTAGATCATTGAAACTTGACAAAATAAAGGCGTTCTCAGTTTTGTCTCTATGGTTTGTTTCCTCTTCAAGTAGCCCTAGGCACAGACTGTGGAAAAGCACTTTCATTTAGAGGGGTTGCCAAGCTTCTAAGAAATAACGAGTTTCCGAAATACCAGCAAATATTTCTTCACCCAAACTTGATGATACATGGTGGTAATGTTCAGTACTCCAATCCCACTTGGCTCATAAAAATTTTGATCTTCTAGGTTGAAGTTTTCGTCTACAGTAGCAGTTTTTATATTTAGGTTTCACTCTGTTCTCTTCTATATAGATAGATGAATTTGGAACTCTATATCCAACAAGGTTTGTAGTAGCTCTTTGAAACTTGACAAAATAAAGTAGTTCTCAGTTTTGTCTCTATGGTTTATTTCCTCTTCAGGTAGTTCTAGGCACAGACTGTGGAAAAGCACTTTCATTGAGAGGGGTTGCTAAGCGTCTAAGAAATAATTAGTTTTCGAAATACGAGCAAATATATTTTCACCCAATCTTGATGATAATTGGTGGTAATGATCGGTACAGAAATACCACTTGACTCACCGAATTTTGTTCTTCTAGATTGAAGAGTTTGTTTACAGTAGCAGTTTATATTTTTAGGTTTCCCTCTGTTCTCTCCTATATAGATAGCTGAATTTGGAACTCTAAATCCAACATGGTTTGCACTAGCTCTTTGAAACTTGACAAAAAAGAAGTTCTCAGTTTTGTCTCTATGATTTCTTTCCTCTTCAAGTAGCCCTAAGCAGAGACTGTGGAAAAGCACTTTCATTGAAAGGGGTTGCCAAGTTTCCAAGAAATTACGAGTTTCCGAAATAACAGCAAATACTTTTTCACCCAATCTTGATGATAAGTGGCGGTAATGACATGTACACAAATCCTACTTGGCTCACCAAATTTTGTTAATCTCGGTTGAAGTGTTCGTTTACAGTAGCAGTTTTTATTTTTAGGTTTCACTTTGTTCTCTCCTATATAGATAGATGAATTTGGAACTCTAAATCCAACATGGTTTGTAGTAGCTCTTTGAAACTTGACAAAATAAAGTTGTTCTCAGTATTATCTCTATGGTTTGTTTCCTCTTCAAGTTGCCCTAGGCACAGACTGTTAAATAGCACTTTCATTGAGAGGGGTTGACAAGCTTCTAAGAAATAACGAGTTTCCAAAATACCAGCAAATATTTTTTCACCCAATCTTGATGATACGTGGTGGAAATGAGCAGTACACAAATCCCACTTGGCTTACCAAATTGTGTTCTTCTAGATTGAATCGTTTGTCTACGGTAGCAGTTTTTATATGTAGGTTTCACTCTATTCTCTCCTATATAGATAGATGAATTTGGAACTCTAAATCCAACATGGTTTGTAGTAGCTCTTTGAAACTTGACAAAATAAAGTAGTTCTCAGTTTTGTCTCTATGGTTTGTTTCCTCTTCAAGTAGCCCTAGGCACAGACTGTAGAAAAGGACTTTCATTGAGAGGGGTTGCCAAGCTTCCAAGAAATAACGAGTTTCCAAAATAGCAGCAAATATTTTTTCACCCAATCTTGATGATACGTGGTGGTAATGACTGGTACATAAATCCCAATTGGCTCACCAAATTTTGTTCTTCTCGTTTGAAGCGTTCGTTTACAGTAGCAGTTTTTAATTTTAGGTTAAACTTTGGTTCCTCCTATATAGATACATGAATTTGGAACTCTAATTCCAACATGGTTTGTAGTAGCTGTTTTAAACTTGACAAAATAAAGGAGTTCTCAGTTTTGTCTCTAGGGTTTGATTCCTCTTCAAGTAGCCATAGGCATAGACTGTGGAAAAGCACTTTCATTGAGAGGGGTTGCCAAACTTCTAAGAAATAACAAGTTTCCAAAATACCAGCAAATATTTTTTCACCCAATTTTGATGATACTTGGTGGTAATGATCAGTACACCAATCTCATTTGTCTCACCAAATTTTGTTCTTCTAGGTTGAAGCGTTCGTCTACAGTAGCAGTTTTTATATTTAGGTTCCCTCTGTTCTCTCCTATATAGATAGATGAATTTGGAACTCTAAATACAACATGGTTTGTAGTAGCTCTTTGAAACTTGACAAAATAAAGTATTTCTCAGTTCTGTCTCTATGATTTGTTTCCTCTTCAAGTAGCCCTAGGCAGAGACTGTGGAAAAGCACCTTCATTTAAAGGGGTTGCCAAGCTTCCAAGAAATTACGAGTTTCCGAAATACCAGCAAATATTTTTTCACCCAATCTTGATAATACATAGCGGTAATGACAAGTACACAAATCCCACCTGGCTCACCAAATTTTGTTCTTCTAGGTAGAAGCGTTCGTTTACAGTAGCAGTTTTTTTTTTTTTTTTTTTTTTTTTTTTTTAGTTTTCACTTTGTTCTCTCCTATATAGATAGATGAATTTGGAAGTCTAAAACCAACATGGTTTGTAGTAGCTCTTTGAAACTTGACCAAATAAAGAGTTCTCTGTTTTATCTCTATGGTTTGTTTCCTCTTCAAGTAGCCCTAGGCACAGTCTGTGGAAAAGCACTTTCATTGAGAGGGGTGGCCAAGCTGCTAAGAAATAACGTTTTTCCGAAGTACCAGCAAATATTTTTTCACCCAGTCTTGATGATACTTGGTGGTAATGATCAGTACACAAATCCCACTTGGCTCACCAAATTTTGTTCTTCTAGGTTGAAGCGTTTGTCAACAGTAGCAGTTTTTATATTTAGGTTTCCCTCTGTCTTCTCCTATATAGATAGATGAATTTGGAACTCTAAATCAAACAAGTTTTGTAGAAGCTCTTTGAAACTTGACAAAATAAAATAGTTCTCAGTTTTGTCTCTATGGTTTGTGTGGTCTTCAAGTAGCCCTAGCCACAGTCTATGGAAAAGCACTTTCATTGAGAGGGGTGGCCAAGCTTCTAAGAAATAACGAGTTTCCGAAATACCAGCAAATATTTTTTCACCCAATCTTGATGATACTTGGTGGTAAAGATCAGTAAACCAATCCCACTTGGCTCACCAAATTTAGTTCTTCTAGGTTGAAGCGTTCGTCTACAGTAGCACTTTTTATATTTAGGATTCACTCTGTTATCTCCTATATACATAGATGAATTTGGAACTCTATTCCAACATGGTTTGTAGTAGCTCTTTGAAACTTGACAAATAAAGGAGTCTCAGTTTTGTCTATATGGTTTGTTTCCTTTTCAAGTAGACCTAGGCACAGACTGTTGAAAAGCACTTTCATTGAGAGGGGTTGCCACGCTTCTAAGAAATTATGAGTTTCCGAAATACCAGAATATATTTTTTCACCCAATGTTGATGATACGTGGTGGTAATGACTGGTACACAAATCCCACGTGGCTCACCAAATTTTGTTCTTCTAGGTTGAAGCATTCGTTAACAGTAGCAGTTTTAATTTTTAGGTTCCACTTTGGTCTCTCCTATATAGATACATGAATTTGGAACTCTAAATCCAACATGGTTTGTAGCAGCTCTTTGAAACTTGACAAAATAAAGTAGTTCTCAGTTTCGTCTCTATGGTTTGTTTCCTCTTCAAGTAGCCCTAGGCACAGACTGTGGAAAAGCACTTTCATTGAGAGGGGTTGCGAAACTTCTAAGAAATAACAATTTTCCAAAATACCAGCAAATATTTTTTCACACAATCTTGATGATACGTGGTGGTAATGATAAGTAAACAAAACCAACTTGGCTCACCAAATTGTGTTTTTCTAGGTTGAATCGTTCGTCTGCGGTAGCAGTTTTAATATGTAGGTTTCACTCTGTTCTCTCCTATATAGATAGATGAACTTGGAACTCTAAATCCAACATGGTTTGTAGTAGCTCTTTGAAACTTGACAAAATAAAGTAGTTCTCAGTTTTGTCTCTATGGTTTGTTTTCTCTCCAAGTAGCCCTAGGCACAGACTGTGGAAAAGCACTTTCATTGAGAGGGTTGCCAAACTTCTAAGAAATAACAAGATTCCGAAATACCAGCAAATATTTTTTTCACCCAATCTTGATGATACTTGGTGGTAAAGATCAGTACACCAATCCCACTTGGCTCACCAAATTTTGTTTTCTAGGTTGAAGCATTCGTCTACAGTAGCAGTTTTTATATTTAGGTTTCACTCTGTTCTCTTATATATAGATAGATGAATTTGGAACTCTAAATCCAAAATGGTTTGTAGTAGCTCTTTGAAACTTGGAAAAATAAAGTAGTTCTCAGTATTGTCTCTATAGTTTGTTTCCTCTTCAAGTAGCCCTAGGCACAGACTGTGGAAAAGCAGTTTCATTGAAAGGTGTTGCCAAGCTTCCAAGAAATTACGAGTTTCTGAAATACCAGCAAATATTTTTTCACCCAATCTTGATGATACTTGCTCGTAATGACAAGTACACAAATCCCACTTGGTCACCAAATTTTATTTTTCCAGGTTGAAGCGTTCATTTACAGTAGCAGTTTTTATATTTAGTTTTCACTCTCTTCTCCCCTATATAGAGATATGAATTTGGAACTCTAAATCCAACACGGTTTGTAGTACCTCTTTGAAACTTGACAAAATAAAGGAGTTCTCAGTTTTGTCTCTATGGTTTGTTTCCTCTTTAAGTAGCCCTAGGCACAGACTGTGGAAAAGGACTTTCATTGAGAGGGGTTGCAGAGTTTCTAAAAAATAACGAGTTTCCGAAATACCAGCAAATATTTTTTCACCCAATCTGGATGATCCTTGGTGGTAATGATCAGTCCACAAATCCCACTTGGCTCTCCAAATTGTGTTCTTCTAGGTTTAATCGTTCGTCTACAATAGCAGTTTTTATACTTAGGTTTCATGCTGTTCTCTCCTATAGAGACAGATGAATTTGGAACTCTAAATCCAACATGGTTTGTAGTAGCTCTTTGAAACTTGACAAAATAAATAGTTGTCAGTTTTGTCTCTATGGTTTGTTTCTTCTTCAATACCCCTAGGCACAGACTGTGGAAAAGCACTTTCATTGAGAGGTGTTGCCAAGTTCTAATATATAACGAGTTTCCGAAATACCAGCAAAATACTTTTTCACCCAATCTGGATGATCCTTGGTGGTAATGATCAGTCCACAAATCCCACTTGGCTCACCAAATTTTGTTCTTCTAGGTTTAATCGTTCGTCTACAATAGCAGTTTTTATACTTAAGTTTCACGCTGTTCTCTCCTATATAGACAGATGAATTTGGAACTCTAAATCCAACACGGTTTGTAGTAGCTCATTGAAACTTGACAAAATAAAGAGTTGTCAGTTTTGTCTGTATGGTTTCTTTCCTCTTCAATACCCCTAGGCACAGACTGTGGAAAAGCACTTTCATTGACAGGAGTAGCGAAATTCTAATAAATAACGACTTTCCAAAATACCAGCAAATATTTTTCACCCAATCTTGATGATACGTGGTGGTAATGATCAGTCCACAAATCCCACTTGGTCACCAAACTTTGTTCTTCTAGGTTTAATCGTTCGTCTACAATAGCAGTTTTTATACTTAGGTATCACGCTGTTCTCTCCTATAGAGACAGATGAATTTGGAACTCTAAATCCAGCATGGTTTGTAGTAGCTCTTTGAATCTTGACAAAATAAAAGAGTTCTCAGTTTTGTCTCTATGGTTTGTTTCCTCTTCAAGTAGCCCTAGGCACAGACTGTGGAAAAGCACTTTCATTGAGAGGGGTTGCCAAGCTTCTAAGAAATAACGAGTTTCCGAAATACCAGCAAATATCTTTTCACCCAATCTTGATGATACGTCCTGGTAATGACAGGTACACAAATCCCACTTGGCTCACCAAATTTTGTTCTTCTAGGTTGAAGCGTTCGTTTACAGTACCAGTTTATATTTTTAGGTTTCACTCTGTTCTCTCCTATATAGATAGATGAATTTGGAACTCTAAATCCAACATGGTTTGTAGTAGCTCTTTGAAACTTGAAAAAATAAAGTAGTTCTCAGTTTTTCCCTATGGTTTGTTTCCTCTCAAGTAGCCCTAGGCACAGACTGTGGAAAGGCACTTTCATTGAGAGGGTTGCCAAGATTCTAAGAAATAACGGGTTTCCGAAATACCAGCAAATATTTTTTCACCCAATCTTGATGAAGGTGGTGGTAATGATCAGTACACAAATCCCACTTGGCTCACCAAATTTTAAGCGTTCGTCTACAGTAGCAGTTTTGATATGTAGGTTTCACCCTGTTCTCTCTTATATAGATAGATGAATTTGGAACTCTAAATCCAACATGGTTTGTAGTAGCTCTTTGAAACTTGACAAAATAAGGAGTTGTCAGTTTTGTCTCTATGGTTTGTTTCTTCTTCAATACCCCTAGGCACAGACTGTTGAAAAGCACTTTCATTGAGAGGTGTTGCCAAGTTCTAATATATAACGAGTTTCCGAAATACCAGCAAATACTTTTTCACCCAATCTGGATGATCCTTGGTGGTAATGATCAGTCCACAAATCCCACTTGGCTCAACAAATTTTGTTCTTCTAGGTTTAATCGTTCGTCTACAATAGCAGTTTTTATACTTAGGTTTCACGCTGTTCTCTCCTATAGAGACAGATGAATTTGGAACTCTAAATCCAACATGGTTTGTAGTAGCTCTTTGAAACTTGACAAAATAAAGTAGTTCTCAGTTTTGTCTCTATGGTTTGTTTCCTCTTCAAGTAGCCCTAGGCACAGACTGTGGAAAAGCAATTTCATAGAAAGGGGTTGCCAAGCTTCCAAGAAATTACGAGTTTCCGAAAAAAACAGCAAATATTTTTCACCCAATCTTGGTGATACTTGGTGGTAATGTTCAGTACACAAATCCCACATGGCTCACCAAATTTTGTTCTTCTAGGTTGTAGCGTTTCTCTACAGTAGCAGTTTTTATATTTAGTTTTCACTCGGTTCTCTCCTATATAGATAGATGAATTTGGAACTCTAAATCCAACATGGTTTGTAGTAGCTCTTTGAAACTTGACAAAATAAAGAGTTGTCAGTTTTGTCTGTATGGTTTCTTTCCTCTTCAATACCCCTAGGCACAGACTGTGGAAAAGCACTTTCATTGAGAGGAGTAGCCAAGTTCTAATAAATAACGACTTTCCGAAATACCAGCAAATATTTTTTCACGCAATCTTGATGATACGTGGTGGTAATGATTAGTCCACAAATCCCACTTGCTCACCAAACTTTGTTCTTCTAGGTTTAATCGTTCGTCTACAATAGCAGTTTTTATACTTAGGTGTCACGCTGTTCTCTCCTATAGAGACAGATGAATTTGGAACTCTAAATCCAGCATGGTTTGTAGTAGCTCTTTGAATCTTGACAAAATAAAAGAGTTCTCAGTTTTGTCTCTATGGTTTGTTTCCTCTTCAAGTAGCCCTAGGCACAGACTGTGGAAAAGCACTTTCATTGAGAGGGGTTGCCAAGCTTCTAAGAAATAACGAGTTTCCGAAATACCAGCAAATATCTTTTCACCCAATCTTGATGATACGTGCTGGTAATGACAGGTACACAAATCCCACTTGGCTCACCAAATTTTGTTCTTCTAGGTTGAAGCGTTCGTTTACAGTACCAGTTTTTATTTTTAGGTTTCACTCTGTTCTCTCCTATATGGATAGATGAATTTGGAACTCTAAATCCAACATGGTTTGAAGTAGCTCTTTGAAACTTGACAAAATAAAGTAGTTCTCAGTTTTGTCTCTATGGTTTGTTTCCTCTTCAAGTAGCCCTAGGCACAGACTGTGGAAAAGCACTTTCATTGAGAGGGGTTGCCAAACTTCTAAGAAATAACAAGTTTCCAAAATACCAGCAAATATTTTTTCATCCAATCTTGATGATAGTTGGTGGTAATGATAAGTACACCAATCCCACTTGGCTAACCAAATTTTGTTCTTCTAGGTTGAAGCGTTCGTCTACAGTAGCAGTTTTTATATTTAGGTTTCACTCTGTCCTCTTCTATATAGATAGATGAATTTGGAACTCTAAATCCAACACGATTTGTAGTACCTCTTTGAAACTTGACAAAATAAAGGAGTCCTCAGTTTTGTTTCTATGGTTTGTTTCCTCTTCAAGTAGCCC
The DNA here is from genome assembly GCF_048772815.1 of Callospermophilus lateralis. Classification (NCBI taxonomy): domain Eukaryota; kingdom Metazoa; phylum Chordata; class Mammalia; order Rodentia; family Sciuridae; genus Callospermophilus; species Callospermophilus lateralis. Next base: position 153,869 of record NW_027513164.1, read on the forward strand.
TAGGCACAGACTGTGGAAAAGCACTTTCATTGAGAGGGGTTGACAAGCATCTAAGAAATAACGAGTTTCCGAAATGCAAGCAAATATTTTTTCTCCCAATCTTGATGATACGTGCTGGTAATGACAGGTACACAAATCCCACTTGGCTCTCCAAATTTTGTTCTTCTAGGTTGAAGCGTTCGTTTACAGTAGCAGTTTTTATTTTTAGGTCCACTCCGGTCTCTCCTATATAGATAGATAAATTTGGAAATCTAAATCCATCACGGTTTGTAGTAGCTCTTTGAAACTTGACAAAATAAAGGACTTCCCAGTTTTGTCTCTATGGTTTGTTTCCTCTTCAAGTAGCCCTTGGCACAGACTGCTAACAAGCACTTTCATTGAGAGGGGTTGGCAAGCTTCTAAGAAAAAAAGAGTTTACAAAATACAGGAAATATTTTTTCACCCAATCTTGATGATACTTGGTGGTAATGATCAGTACACAAATCCCACTTGGCTCACCAAATTTTCTTCTTTGAGTTTGAAGCGTTCGTTTACAGTAGCAGTTTTTATTTTAAGGGTTCACTCTGTTCTCTCCTATATAGATAGATGAATTTGGAACTCTAAATCCAACATGGTTTTTAGTAGCTCTTTGAAACTTGACAAAATAAAGGAGTTCTCAGTTTTGTCTCTATGGTTTTTTTCCTCTTCAAGTATCCCTAGGCACAGACTGTAGAAAAGCACTTTCATTGAGTGGGGTTGCCAAACTTATAAGAAATAACGAGTTTCCGAAATACCAGCATATATTTTTTCACCCAATATTGATGATACTTGGTGGTAATAATAAGTACACAAATCCTACCTGGCTCACCAAATTGTGTTCTTCTATGTTGAAGCGTTCATCTACAGTAGCAGTTTTATATTTAGGTTTCACTCTGTTCTCTCTTATATAGATAGATGAATTTTGAACTCTAAATCAAACATGGTTTTTAGTAGCTCTTTGAAACTTGAGATATAAAGTATTTCTCTGTTTTGTCTCTATGGTTTGTTTCCTTTCCATGTAGCCGTAAGCAGCGACTGTGGAAAAGCCCTTTAATTGAAAGGGGTTGCCAAGCTTCCAAGAAATTATGATTATCCGAAATACCAGCAAATATTTTTTCACCCAATCTTGATGATACGTGCTAGTAATGACACAAATCCCACTTGGCTCACCAAATTTTGTTCTTCTAGGTTGAAGCGTTCGTATACAGTACCAGTTTTTAAATTTAGGTTTCACTCTGTTTTCTCCTATTTAGATAGATGAATTTGGAACTCTAAATCCAACATGGTTTTTAGTAGCTCTTTGAAACTTGACTAAATAAAATAGTTCTCAGTTTTTTCTCTATGGTTTGTTTCCTCTTCAAGTATCCCTAGGCATAGACTGTGGAAAAGCACTTTCATTGAGAGGTGTTGAAAAGCTTCTAAGAAATAACGAGTTTCCGAAACACCAGCAAATATTTTTTCACCCAATCTTGATGATACGTGGTGGTAATGACTGGTACACAAATCCCACTTGGCTCACCAAATTTTGTTCTTCTAGGTTGAAGCGTTCCTTTACAGGAGCAGTTTTAATTTTTAGGTTCCACTTTGGTCTCTCCTATATACATACATGAATTTGGAACTCTAAATGAAACATGGTTTGTAGTAGCTCTTTGAAACTTGACAAAATAAAGAAGTTCTCAGTTTTGTCTCTATGGTTTGTTTCCTCTTCAAGTAGCCCTAGGCACCGACTGTGGAAAAGCACTTTCATTGATAGGGGTTGCCAAGCTTCTAAGAAATAACGAGTTTCCGAAATACCAGCAAGTATCTTTTCACCCAATCTTGATGATACGTGGTGGTAATGATCAGTACAAGAATCCCACTTGGCTCACCAAATTGTGTTCTACTAGGTTGAATCGTTCTTCTACGGTAGCAGTTTTTATATGTATTTTTCACTCTGTTCTCTCCTATATAGGTAGATTAATTTGGAACTCTAAATCCAACATGGTTTGTAGTACCTCTTTGAAACTTGACAAAAAAAGGAGTTCTCAGTTTTGTCTCTACAGTTTGTTTCCTCTTCAAGGAGCCCTAAGCAGAGACTGTGGAAAAGCACTTTCATTGAAAGGGGTTGCCAAGCTTCCAAGAAATTACGGGTCTCCGAAATACCAGCAAATATTTTTTCACCCACTCTTGATGATACGTGTTGGTAATGACAAGTATACAAATCCCACTTGGCTCACCAAATTTTCTTCTTTGAGGTTGAAGCGTTCGTTTAAGGTAGCAGTTTTTATTTTTAGGTTTCCCTCTATTCTCTCCTATATAGATAGATGAATTTGGAACTCTAAATCCAACATGGTTTTTAGTAGCTCTTTGAAACTTGACAAAATAAAGGAGTTCTCAGGTTTGTCTCTATGGTTTGTTTCCTCTTCAAGTATCCCTAGGCACAGACTGTAGAAAAGCACTTTCATTTAGTGGGGTTGGCAAGCTTCTAAGAAATAACGAGTTTCCGAAATACCAGCATATATTTTTTCACCCAATATTCATGATACTTGGTGGTAATAATAAGTACACAAATCCTACTTGGCTCACCAAATTGTGTTCTTCTAGGTTGAAGCGTTCGTTTACAATAGCAGTTTTTATATGATGGTTTCACTCTGTTCTCTCTTATATAGATAGATGAATTTGGAACTCTAAATCAAACACGGTTTTTAGTAGCTCTTTGAAACTTGAAAAAATAAAGTATTTCTCTGTTTTGTCTCTATGGTTTGTTTCCTTTCCAAGAAGCCGTAAGCAGCGACTGTGGAAAAGCACTTTAATTGAAAGGGGTTGCCAAATTCCAAGAAATTACGATTATCCGAAATACCAGCAAATATTTCTTCACCCAATCTTGATGATACTTGGTGGTAATGAGAAGTACACAAATCCCACTTGGCTCACCAAATTTTGTTCTTCTAGGTGAAGCTTTCGTTTACAGTAGCAATTTTTATTTTTAGGTTTCACTTTGTTCTCTCCTATATAGATAGATTAATTTGGAACTATAAATCCAACATTGTTTTTAGTACCTCTTTGAAAGTTGACCAAATAAAGTAGTTCTCAGTTTTTTCTCTATGATTTGTTCCTCTTCAAGTAGCCCTAAACAGAGACTGTGGAAAAGCACTTTCATTGGAAGGGTTTGCCAATCTTCCAAGAAATTACTAGTTTCCGAAATAACAGCAAATATTTTTTCAACCAATATTGATGATACCTGGTGGTAATGATCTGGACAAAAATCCCACATGGCTCACCAAATTTTGTTCTTCTAGGTTGAAGCGTTCGATTAGAGTAGCAGTTTTTATTTTTAGGTTTCATTTTGTTGTCTCCTATAAATATAGATGAATTTGGAACTCTAAATCCAACATGGTTTGTAGTAGCTTTGTGAAACTTGACAAAATAAAGGAGTTCTCAGTTTTGTCTCTATGGTTTGTTTCCTCTTCAAGTAGCGATAGGCACAGACTATGGAAAAGCATTTTCATTTAGAGGGGTTGCCAAGCTTCTAAGAAATAACGAGTTTTCGAAATACCAGCAAATATCTTTTCACCCAATCTTGATGATACGTGGTGGTAATGATCAGTTCAAGAATCCCACTTGGCTCACCAAATTGTGTTCTACTAGGTTGAATCGTTCTTCTACGGTAGCAGTTTTTATATGTATTTTTTACTCTGTTCTCTCCTATATAGGTAGATGAATTTGGAACACTAAATCCAACATGGTTTCTAGTAGCTCTTTGAAACTTGACAAAATAAAGCACTTCTCAGTATTGTCTCTATGGATTGTTTCCTCTTCAAGTAGCCGTAGGCACAGACTCTGGAAAAGCACTTTCATTGAAAGGGGTTTCCAAGCTTCTAAGAAATAACGAGTTTCCGAAATACCAGCAAATATTTTTCACCCAATCTTGATGATACGTGGTGGTAATGACTGGGACACAAATCCCACTTGGCTCACCAAATATTGTTGTTCTAGTTTGAAGCGTTCGTTTACAGGAGCAGTTTTAATTTTTAGGTTCCACTCTGGTCTCTCCTATATACATACATGAATTTGGAACTCTAAATCCAACATGATTTGTAGTAGCTCTTTGAAACTTGACAAAATAAAGTAGTTCTCAGTTTTGTCTCTATGGTTTGTTTCCTCTTCAAGTAGCCCTAGGCACAGACTGTGGAAAAGCACTTTAATTGAAAGGGGTTGCCAAGCTTCCAAGAAATTACGAGTTTCCGAAATACCAGCAAATATTTTTTCACCCAATCTGGATGATACGTGGTGGTAATGATCAATACACAAATCATACTTTGCTCACCAAATTTTGTTCTTCTAGGTTGAAGCGTTCGTTTACAGTACCAGTTTTTATTTTTAGTTTTCACTCGGTTCTCTCCTATATAGATAGATGAATTTGAAACTCTAAATCCAACATGGTTTGTAGTAGCTCTTTGAAACTTGACAAAATAAAGTAGTTCTCAGTTTTGTCTCTATGGTTTGTTTCCTCTTCAAGTAGCCTTAGGCACAGACTGCGGAAAAGCACTTTCATTGAGAGTGGTTGCCAAACTTCTAAGAAATAACAAGTTTCCAAAATACCAGCAAATATTTTTTTACCCAATCTTGATGATACTTGGTGGTACTGATCAGTACACCAATCCCACTTGGCTAACCAAATTTTGTTCTTCTAGGTTGAAGCGTTCGTCTACAGTAGCAGTTTTTATATTTAGGTTTCACTCTGTCCTCTTCTATATAGATAGATAAATTTGGAACTCTAAATCTAACACGGTTTGTAGTACCTCTTTGAAACTTGACAAAATAAATGAGTCCTCAGTTTTGTCTCTATGGTTTGTTTCCTCTTCAAGTAGCCCTAGGCACAGACTGTGGAAAAGCACTTTCATTGAGAGAGGTTGCCAAGCATCTAAGAAATAACGAGTTTCCGAAATACCAGCAAATATTTTTTCTCTCAATCTTGATGATACGTGCTGGTAATGACATTTACACAAATCCCACTTGGCTCACCAAATTTTGTTCTTCTAGGTTGAAGCGTTCGTGTACAGTAGCAGTTTTTATATGATGGTTTCACTCTGTTCTCTCTTATATAGATAGATGAATTTAGAACTCTAAATCAAACATGGTTTTTAGTAGCTCTTTGAATCTTGAATAAATAAAGTATTTCTCTGTTTTCTCTCTATGGTTTGTTCCTTTCCAAGAAGCCTTAAGCAGCGACTGTGGAAAAGCACTTTAATTGAAAGGGGTTGCCAAGCTTCCAAGAAATTATGATTATCCGAAATACCAGCAAATATTTTTTCACCCAATCTTGATGATACGTGGTGGTAATGAGAAGTACACAAATCCCACTTGGCTCACCAAATTTTGTTCTTCTAGGTTGAAGCGTTTGTCTACAGTAGCAGTTTTTATATTTAGTTTTCACTCTGTTCTCTCCTATACAGATAGATGAATTTGGAACTCTAAATCCAACATGGTTTGTAGTAGCTGTTTAAAACTTGACAAAATAAGGAGTTGTCAGTTTTGTCTCTATGGTTTGTTTCCTCTTCAATACCCCTAGGCACAGACTGTGGAAAAGCATTTTCATTGAGAGGTGTTGCCAAGTTCTAATAAATAATGAGTTTCCGAAATACCAGCAAATATTTTTTCACCCAATCTTAATGATCCTTGGTGGTAATGATCAGTCCACAAATCCCACTTGGCTCACCAAATTTTGTTCTTCTAGGTTTGTCGTTCATCTACAAAAACAGTTTTTATACTTATTTTTCATGCTGTTCTCTCCTACAGAGACAGATGAATTTGGAACTCTAAATCCAACATGGTTTGTAGTACCTCTTTGAAACTTGACAAAATAATGGAGTCCTCAGTTTTGTCTCTATGTTTTGTTTCCTCTTGAAGTAGCCCTAGGCACAGACTGTGGAAAAGCACTTTCATTGAGAGGGGTTGCCAAGCTTCTAAGAAATAACGAGTTTCCAAAATACCAGCAATTTTTTTTTCACCCAATCTTGATGATACTTGGTGGTAATGATCAGTACACAAATCCCACGTGGCTCCCCACATTTTCTTCTTCTAGGTTGAAGCGTTCGTCTACAGTAGCAATTTTTATATTTAGGTTTCGCTCTGTTCTCTCCTATATAGATAGATGAATTTGGAACTCTAAATCCAACATGGTTTGCAGTAGCTCCTTGAAACTAGACAAAATAAAGGAGTTCTCAGTTTTGTCTCCATAGTTTGTTTCCTCTTCAAGTAGCCCTAAGCAGAGACTGTGGAAAAGCACTTTCATTGAGTGGGTTGCCAAGCTTCCAAGAAATTACGGGTTTCCGAAATACCAGCAAATATTTTTTCACCCTGCCTTGATGATACGTGTTGGTAATGAGAAGTATACAAATCCCACTTGGCTCACCAAATTTTGTTCTTTTAGGTTGAAGCGTTCGTTTACAGTAGCAGTTTTTATTTTAAGGATTCACTCTATTCTCTCCTATATAGATAGATGAATTTGGAACTCTAAATCCAACATGGTTTTTAGTAGCTCTTTGAAAATTGACAAAATAATGGAGTTCTCAGTTTTGTCTCTATGGTTTGTTTCCTCTTCAATATCCCTAGGCACAGATTGTGGAAAAGCACTTTCATTGAGAGGGGTTGCCAAGCTTCTAAGAAATAACGAGTTTCCAAAATACAGGAAATATTTTTTCACACAATATTGATGATACATTGTGGTAATAATAAGTACACAAATCCTACTTGGCTCACCAAATAGTGTTCTTCTAGGTTGAAGCGTTCGTCTACAGTAGCTGTTTTTATATGTTGGTTTCACTCTGTTCTCTCTTATATAGATAGATGAATTTGGAACTCTAAATCCAACATGGTTTGTAGTAGCTCTTTGAAACTTGACAAAATAAAGGAGTTCTCAGTTTTGTCTCTATGGTTTGTTTCCTCTTCAAGTAGCCCTAGGCACAGAGTGTGGAAAAGCATTTTCATTGAGAGGGGTTGGCAAGCTTCTAAGAAATAACGGTTTTCCGAAATACCAGCAAATATTTTATCACCCAATCTTGATGATACTTGGTGGTAATGATCAGTACACAAATCCCACTTGGCTCACCAAATTGTCTTCTTCTAGGTTGAAGCATTCGTCTACAGTAGCAGTTTTTATATTTAGGTTTCACTCTGTTCTCTCCTATATAGATAGATGAATTTGGAACTCTAAATCCAACATGGTTTGTAGTAGCTCTTAGAAACTTGACAAAATAAAGAAGTTCTCAGTTTTGTCTCTATGGTTTGTTTCCTCTTCAAGTAGCCCTAGGCATAGACTGTGGAAAAGCAATTTCATTGAGAGGGGTTGCCATGCTTCTAAGAAATAATGAGATTCCGAAATACCAGCAAATATTTTTTAAGCCAATCTTGATGATACTTGGTGGTAATGATCAGTACACAAATCCCACTTGGCTCACCAAATTTTGTTCTTCTAGGTTGAAGCGCTCCTTTCCAGTAGCAGTTTTTATATTTAGGTTTCCCTCTGTTCTGTCCTATATAGATAGATGAATTTGGAACTCTAAATCCAACATGGTTTGTAGTAGATCTTTGAAACTTGACAAAATAAAGGAGTTCTCTGTTTTGTCTCTATGGTTTGTTTCTTCTTGAAGTAGCCATAAGCAGAGACTGTGGAAAAGCACTTTCATTGAAAGGGGTTGCCAAGCTTCAAAGAAATTACGAGTTTCCGAAATACCAGCAAATATTTTTTCACCCAATCTGGAGGATACATGGTGGTAATGACAAGTACACAAATCCCACTTGGCTCACATAATTTTGTTCTTCTAGGTTTAAGCGTTCGTTTATAGTTGCAGTTTTCATTTTTAGGTTTCACTCTGTTCTCTCCTATATAGATAGATGAATTTGGAACTCTAAATCCAACATGGTTTGTAGTAGCTCTTTGAAACATGACAAAATAAAGAAGTTCTCAGTATTGTCTCTATGGGTTGTTTTCTGTTCAAGTACCCCTAGGCACAGACTGTGGAAAAGCACTTTCATTGAGAGGGGTTGCCAAGCTTCTAAGAAATAACGAGTTTCCGAAATACCAGCAAATATTTTTTCACCGAATATTGATGATACTTGGTGGTAATAATAAGTACACAAATCCTACTTATCTCAACAAATTGTGTTCTTCTAGGTTGAAGCGTTCGTCTACAGTATCAGTTTTTATATGTTGGTTTCACTCTGTTCTCTCTTATAAGGATAGATGAATTTTTAACCCTAAATCAAACATGGTTTTTAGTTGCTCTTTGAAACTGGACAAAATAAAGTATTTCTCAGTTTTGTCTCTATGGATTCTTTCCTCTTCAAGTAGCCATAAGCAGCGACTGTGGAAAAGCACATTAATTGAAAGGGGTTGCCAAGCTTCCAAGAAATTAAGAGTTTCCGAAATACCAGCAAATATTTTTTCACCCAATCTTGATGATACGTGATGGTAATGACAAGTATACAAATCCCACTTGGCTCACCAAATTTTGTTCTTCTAGTTTGAAGCGTTCGTTTACAGTAGCAGTTTTTATTTTTAGGTTTCACTTTGTTCTCTCCTATGTAGATTGATGAATTTGGAACTCTAAATCCAACATGGTTTGTAGTAGCTCTTTGAAACTTGACAAAATGAAGAAGTTCTCAGTTTTGTCTCAATGGGTTGTTTTCTGTTCAAGTAGCCCTAGGCACAGACTGTGGAAAAGCACTTTCATTGAGAGAGGTTGCCAAACTTCTAAGAAATAACGAGTTTCCGAAATACCAGCAAATATTATTTCACCCAATCTTGATGATACTTGGTGGTAATGAGAAGTATACAAATCCCACTTGGCTCACCAAATTTTGTTCTTTTAGGTTGAAGCGTTCGTTTACAGTAGCAGTTTTTATTTTAAGGATTCACTCTATTCTCTCCTATATAGATAGATGAATTTGGAACTCTAAATCCAACATGGTTTTTAGTAGCTCTTTGAAAATTTACAAAATAATGGAGTTCTCAGTTTTGTCTCTATGGTTTGTTTCCTCTTCAATATCCCTAGGCACAGATTGTGGAAAAGCACTTTCATTGAGAGGGGTTGCCAAGCTTCTAAGAAATAACGAGTTTCCAAAATACAGGAAATATTTTTTCACCCAATATTGATGATACATTGTGGTAATAATAAGTACACAAATCCTACTTGGCTCACCAAATAGTGTTCTTCTAGGTTGAAGCGTTCTTCTACAGTAGCTGTTTTTATATGTTGGTTTCACTCTGTTCTCTCTTATATAGATAGATGAATTTGGAACTCTAAATCCAACATGGTTTGTAGTAGCTCTTTGAAACTTGACAAAATAAAGGAGTTCTCAGTTTTGTCTCTATGGTTTGTTTCCTCTTCAAGTAGCCCTAGGCACAGAGTGTGGAAAAGCATTTTCATTGAGAGGGGTTGGCAAGCTTCTAAGAAATAACGGTTTTCCGAAATACCAGCAAATATTTTATCACCCAATCTTGATGATACTTGGTGGTAATGATCAGTACACAAATCCCACTTGGCTCACCAAATTGTCTTCTTCTAGGTTGAAGCATTCGTCTACAGTAGCAGTTTTTATATTTAGGTTTCACTCTGTTCTCTCCTATATAGATAGATGAATTTGGAACTCTAAATCCAACATGGTTTGTAGTAGCTCTTAGAAACTTGACAAAATAAAGAAGTTCTCAGTTTTGTCTCTATGGTTTGTTTCCTCTTCAAGTAGCCCTAGGCATAGACTGTGGAAAAGCAATTTCATTGAGAGGGGTTGCCATGCTTATAAGAAATAATGAGATTCCGAAATACCAGCAAATATTTTTTAAGCCAATCTTGATGATACTTGGTGGTAATGATCAGTACACAAATCCCACTTGGCTCACCAAATTTTGTTCTTCTAGGTTGAAGCGCTCCTTTCCAGTAGCAGTTTTTATATTTAGGTTTCCCTCTGTTCTGTCCTATATAGATAGATGAATTTGGAACTCTAAATACAAGATGGTTTGTAGTAGCTCTTTGAAACTTGACAAAATAAAGGAGTTCTCTGTTTTGTCTCTATGGTTTGTTTCTTCTTGAAGTAGCCATAAGCAGAGACAGTGGAAAAGCACTTTCATTGAAAGGGGTTGCCAAGCTTCAAAGAAATTACGAGTTTCCGAAATACCAGCAAATATTTTTTCAACCAATCTGGAGGATACATGGTGGTAATGACAAGTACACAAATCCCACTTGGCTCACATAATTTTGTTCTTCTAGGTTTAAGCGTTCGTTTATAGTTGCAGTTTTCATTTTTAGGTTTCACTCTGTTCTCTCCTATATAGATAGATGAATTTGGAACTCTAAATCCAACATGGTTTGTAGTAGCTCTTTGAAACATGACAAAATAAAGAAGTTCTCAGTATTGTCTCTATGGGTTGTTTTCTGTTCAAGTACCCCTAGGCACAGACTGTGGAAAAGCACTTTCATTGAGAGGGGTTGCCAAGCTTCTAAGAAATAACGAGTTTCCGAAATACCAGCAAATATTTTTTCACCGAATATTGATGATACTTGGTGGTAATAATAAGTACACAAATCCTACTTATCTCAACAAATTGTGTTCTTCTAGGTTGAAGCGTTCGTCTACAGTATCAGTTTTTATATGTTGGTTTCACTCTGTTCTCTCTTATAAGGATAGATGAATTTGGAACCCTAAATTAAACATGGTTTTTAGTTGCTCTTTGAAACTGGACAAAATAAAGTATTTCTCAGTTTTGTCTCTATGGTTTCTTTCCTCTTCAAGTAGCCATAAGCAGCGACTGTGGAAAAGCACATTAATTGAAAGGGGTTGCCAAGCTTCCAAGAAATTAAGAGTTTCCGAAATACCAGCAAATATTTTTTCACCCAATCTTGATGATACGTGATGGTAATGACAAGTATACAAATCCCACTTGGCTCACCAAATTTTGTTCTTCTAGTTTGAAGCGTTCGTTTACAGTAGCAGTTTTTATTTTTAGGTTTCACTTTGTTCTCTCCTATGTAGATTGATGAATTTGGAACTCTAAATCCAACATGGTTTGTAGTAGCTCTTTGAAACTTGACAAAATGAAGAAGTTCTCAGTTTTGTCTCAATGGGTTGTTTTCTGTTCAAGTAGCCCTAGGCACAGACTGTGGAAAAGCACTTTCATTGAGAGAGGTTGCCAAACTTCTAAGAAATAACGAGTTTCCGAAATACCAGCAAATATTATTTCACCCAATCTTGATGATACTTGGTGGTAATGATCAGTACACAAATACCACTTGGCTCCCCACATTTTCTTCTTCTATGTTGAAGCGTTCGTCTACAGTAGCAGTTTTTATATTTAGGTTTCCCTTTGTTGTTTCCTATATAGATAGATGAATTTGGAACTCTAAATCCAACATGGTTTGTAGTAGCTCTTTGAAACTTGACAAAATTAAGGAATTCTCATTTTTGTCTTTATGGTTTCTTTCCTCTTCAAGTAGACCTAGGCACAGACTGTGGAAAAGGACTTTCATTGAGAGGGGTTGCCAAGCTTCAAAAAAATAACGAGTTTCCGAAATACCAGAAAATATTTTATCACCCAATCTTGATGATACTTGGTGGTAATGATCACTACACAAATCCCACTTGGCTCACCAAATTTTGTTCTTTTAGTTTGAAGCGTTCGTTACAGTAGCAGTTATTATTTTCAAGTTTCACTCTGTTCTCTCCTATATAGATAGATGAATTTGGAACTGTAAATCTACCATGGTTTGTAGTAGCTCTTCAAAACTTGACAAAATAAAGGAGTTCTCAGTTTGGTCTCTATGATTTGTTTCCCCTTCAAGTAGCCATAAGCAGCGACTGTGGAAAAGCACTGTCATTGAAAGGGGTTGCCAAACTTCCAAGAAATTATGAGTTTCTGAATTACCAGCAAATATTTTTTCACCCAATCTTGATGATGCGTGCTGGTAATGACAAGTACACAAATCCCACTTGGCTCACCAAATTTTGTTCTTCTAGGTTGAAGCGTTCGTAAACAGTAGCAGTTTTTATTACTAGGTTTCCCGCTGTTCTCTACTATATAGATAGATGAATTTGGAACTGTAAATCCAACATGGTTTGTAGTAGCTCTTTGAAACTTGACAAAATAAAGTAGTTCTCAGTTTTCTCTCTATGGTTTGTTTCCTCTTCAAGTAGAGCTAGGGACAGACTGAGGAAAAGCACTTTCATTGAGAGGGGTTGCCAAGCTTCTAAGAAATAACAAGTTTCCGAAACACCAGCAAATATTTTTTCACCCAATCTTGATGATACTTGGTGGTAATGATCAGTATACAATTCCTTCTTGTCTCACCAAATTGTATTCTTCTAGGTTGAAGCATTCGTCTACAGTAGCAGTTTTTATATGTAGGTTTCACTCTGTTCTCTCCTACATAGATAGATGAATTTGGAACTCTAGATTCAACATAGTTTGTAGTAGCTCTTTGAAACTTGACAAAATAAAGGAGTACTCTGTTTTGTCTATATGGTTTGTTTCCTCTTCAAGTTGCCCTAGGCACAGACTGTGGAAAACACTTTCATTAAGTGGGTTTGGCAAGCTTCTATAAAATATCGGGTTTTCCGAAATACCAGCAAATATTTTTTCACCCAATCTTGATGATACTTGGTGGCAATGATCAGTACACAAATTCCACTTTCTCACCACATTTTGTTCTTCTAGGTTGAAGCGTTCGTTTACAGCATCAGTTTTTAATTTTTAGGTTTCCTCTGTTCCCTCCTATATAGATAGATGAATTTGGAACTATAAATCCAACATGGTTTTTAGTGCCTCCTTGAAACTTGACAAAAAAAAGGAGTTCTCAGTTTTGTCTCTATGGATTGTTTCCTCTGCAAGTAGCCCTAGGCACAGACTGTGAAAAGCACTTTCAGTGAGAGGTGTTGGCAAGCTTCTAAGAAATAACGGGTTTTCGAAATACCAGCAAATATTTTTCACCCAATCTTGATGATACTTGGTGGTAATGATCAGTACACCAATCCCACTTTGCTCACCAAATTTTGTTCTTCTAGGTTGAAGCGTTCGTTTACAGTAGCAGTTTTTATGTTTAGATTTCAATCTGTTCTCTCCTATATATATAGATGAATTTGGAACTCTAAATCCAACATGGTTTGTAGTAGCTCTTTGAAACTTGACATAATAAAGGAGTTCTCAGTTTTGTCTCTATGGTTTGTTTCCTCTTCAAGTAGCCATAAGCAGCGACTGTGGTAAAGCACTTTCATTGAAAGAGGTTGCCAAGCTTCCAAGAAATTACGGGTTTCTGAAATACCAGCAAATATTTTTTCACCCAATCTGGATGAAACATGGTGGTAATGATCACTACACAAATCCCACTTGGCTCACCAAATTTTGTTCTTTTAGGTTGTAGCATTCGTTTACAGTAGCAGTTTTAATTTAAAGTTTCACTCTGTTCTCTCTTATATAGATATATGAATTTGGAACTCTAAATCCAGCATGGTTTGTAGTAGCTCTTCGAAACTTGACAAAATAAAGTAGTTCTCAGTTTTGTCTCTAGGGTTTGTTTCCTCTTTATGTAGCCCTAAGCAGAGAATGTGGAAAAGCACTTTCATTGAGAGGGGTTGCGAAGCTTCCAAGAAATTACAAGTTTCCGAAATACCAGCAAATATTTTTTAACCAATCTTGATGATTATTGGCGGTAATGATCGGTACACAAATCCCACTTGGCTCACCAAATTTTGTTCTTCTAGGTTGAAGCGTTCGTCTACAGTGGCAGTTTTTTAAATTTAGGTTTCCCTCTGTTCTCTCCTGTATAGATAGATGAATTTGGAACTCTAAATCCAGCATGGTTTGTAGTAGCTCTTTGAAACTTGACAAAATAAAGGACTTCTCAGTTTTGTCTCTATGGTTTGTTTCCTCGTGAAGTAGCCCTAAGCACAGACTGTGGAAAAGCACTTTCATTGGAAGGGGTTGCCAAGCTTCCAAATAATTACGAGTTCCCGAAATACCAGCAAATATTTTTTCACCCAATCTTGATGATACTTGGTGGTAATGATCAGTATACAAATCCCACTTTTCTCACCAAATTTTGTTCTTCTAGGTTGAATCGTTCGTCTACAGTAGCAGTTTTATATTTAGGTTTCCCGCTGTTCTCTCCTATATAGATAGATGAATTTGGAACTCTAAATCCAACATGGTTTGTAGTAGCTCTTGGAAACTTAAAAAGTAAAGGATTCTCAGTTTTGTCTCTATGGTTTGTTTCCTCTACAAGTAGCCCTAAGCAGAGACTGTGGAAAACCACTTTAATTGAAAGGGGTTGCCAAGCTTCCAAGAAATTACGAGTTTCCGAAATACCAGCAAATATTTTTTCACCAAATCTGGATGATACGTGGTGGTAATGACAAGTACACAAATCCCACTTGGCTCAAAACATTTTGTTGTTCTAGGGTGAAGCGTTCGTCTACAGTAGCAGTTTTTATATTTTGTTTTCTCTCTGTTCTGTCCTATATAGATAGATGAATTTGGAACTCTAAATCCAACATGGTTTGTAGTAGGTCTTTGAAACTTGAAAAAATAAATGAGTCCTCAGTTTTGTCTCTATGGTTTGTTTCCTCTTCAACATCCCTTGGCACAGATGGCGGAAAAGCACTTTCATTGAGAGGGGTAGGCAAGCTTCTAAGATATAACGGGTTTCCAAAATACCAGCAAATATTTTTTCACCAAAACTTGATGATACTTGGTGGTAGTGATCAGTACACAAATTCCACTTTCTCACCACATTTTGTTCCTCTAGGTTGAAGCGTTCGTTTACAGTAGCAGTTTTTATTTTTAGGTTTCACTTTGTTCTCTTCTATATAGATACATGACTGTGAAACTCTAAATCCAACATGGTTTGTAGTAGCTCTTTGAAACTTGACAAAAAAAGGAGTTCTCAGTTTTGTCTCTAGGGTTTGTTTCCACTTTATGTAGCCCTAAGCAGAGAATGTGGAAAAGCACTTTCATTGAGAGGGGTTGCGAAGCTTCCAAGAAATTACGAGTTTCCGAAATACCAGCAAATATTTTTTAACCAATCTTGATGATTATTGGCGGTAATGATCGGTACACAAATCCCACTTGGCTCACCAAATTTTGTTCTTCTAGGTTGAAGCGTTCGTCTACAGTAGCAGTTTTTTTAAATTTAGGTTTCCCTCTGTTCTCTCCTGTACAGGTAGATGAATTTGGAACTCTAAATCCAACATATTTTGTAGTAGCTCTTTGAAACTTGACAAAAAAAGGAGTTCTTAGTTTTGTCTCTATGGTTTGTTTCCTTTTCAAGTAGCCCTAAGCAGAGACTGTGGAAAAGCACTTTCAAGGAAAGGGGTTGACAATCTTCAAAGAAATAACGAGTTTCCGAAATACCAGCAAATATTTTTTCACCCAATCTGGATGATACGTGGTGGTAATGACAAGTACACAAATCCCAATTGACTCACCAAATTTTTTACTTCAAGATTGAAGCGTTCGTCTACAGTAGCAGTTTTTATATTTAGGTTTCACTCTGTTCTCTCCTATATAGATAGATGAATTTGGAACTCTAAATCCAACATGGTTTGTAGTAGCTCTTTGAAACTTGACAAAATAAAGGACTTCTCTGTTTTGTCTCTATGGTTTGTTTCCTCGTCAAGTAGCCCTGGGCACAGACTGTGGAAAAGCACTGTCATTGAGAGGGTTGCCAAGCTTCTAAGAAATAACGAGTTTCTGAAATACAGGAAATATTTTTTAACCCAATCTTGATGATACTTGGTGGTAATTATCAGTAGACAAATCCCACGTAGCTCCCCAAATTTTGTTCTTCTAGGTTGAAGCTTTCGTTTACAATAGCAGTTTTTATTTTAAGGTTACACTCTGTTCTCTCCTATATAGATAGATGAATTTGGAACTCTAAATCCAACATGATTTGTAGTAGCTCTTGAAACTTTACAAAATAAAGGAGTTCTAGTTTTGTCTCTATGGTTTGTTTCCTCTTCAAGTACCCCTAGGCACACACTGTGGAAAAGCACTTTCATTGAGAGGGGTTGCCAAGCTTTTAAGAAATAACGAGTTTCTGAAATACCAGCAAATATTTTTTCACCCAATCTTGATGATACTTGGTGGTAATGATCAGTATACAAATCCCACTTTTCTCACAAAATTTTGTTCTTCTAGGTTGAATCGTTCGTCTATAGTAGCAGATTTATATTTAGGTTTCCCGCTGTTCTCTCCTATATAGATAGATGAATTTGGAACTCTAAATCCAACATGGTTTGTTGTAGCTCTTGGAAACTTGAAAAATAAAGGAGTTCTCAGTTTTGTCTCTATGGTTTGTTTCCTCTAGAAGTAGCCCTAAGCAGAGACTGTGGAAAAGCACTTTCATTGAAAGGGGTTGCCAAGCTTCCAAGAAATTACGAGTTTCCGAAATACCAGCAAATATTTTTTCACAAAATTTGGATGATACGTGGTGGTAATGACAAGTACACAAATCCCACTTGGCTCAAAACATTTTGTTCTTCTAGGGTGAAGCATTCGTCTACAGTAGCAGTTTTTATATTTACGTTTCTCTCTGTTCTGTCCTATATAGATAGATGAATTTGGAACTCTAAATCCAACATGGTTTGTAGTAGCTCTTTGAAACTTGACAAAATAAAGGAGTCCTCAGTTTTATCTCTATGGTTTGTTTCCTCTTCAACATCCCTAGGCACAGCCGGCGGAAAAGCACTTTCATTGAGAGGGGTTGCCAAGCTTCGAAGAAATAACGAGTTTCCGAAATACAGGAAATATTTTTTCACCCAATCTGTATGATACGTGATGGTAATGATCAGTACACCAATCCCACTTGGCTCACCAAATTTTGTTCTTCTAGGTTGTAGCATTCGTTTACAGTAGCAGTTTTTATTTTAAAGTTTCACTCTGTTCTCTCTTATATAGATATATGAATTTGGAACTCTAAATCCAACATGGTTTGTAGTAGCTCTTCGAAACTTGACAAAATAAAAGAGTTCTCAGTTTGGTCTCTATGATTTGTTTCCTCTTCAAGTAGCCATAAGCAGCGAATGTGGAAAAGCACTGTCATTGAAAGGGGTTGCCAAACTTCCAAGAAATTACGAGTATCTGAAATACCAGCAAATATTTTTTCACCCAATCTTGATGATGCGTGCTGGTAATGACAAGTACACAAATCCCACTTGGCTCACCAAATTTTGTTCTTCTAGGTTGAAGCGTTCGTTTACAGTAGCAGTTTTTATTACTAGGTTTCCCGCTGTTCTCTCCTGTATAGATAGATGAATTTGGAACTCTAAATCCAACATGGTTTGTAGTAGCTCTTTCAAACTTGACAAAATAAAGGAGTTCTCAGTTTTGTCTCTATGGTTTCTTTCTTCTTCAAGTAGCCCTAGGTACAGACTGTGGAAAAGCTCTTTCGTTGAGAGGGGTTGCCAAGCTTCTAAGAAATAACGAGTTTCCGAAATACCAACAAATATTTTTTCACCCAATCTTGATGATACTTGGCGGTAATGATCAGTACACAAATTTCACTTGGCTCACCACATTTTGTTATTCTAGGTTGAAGCGTTCATCTACAGTAGCAGTTTTTATATTTAGGTTTCCCTCTGTTCTCTCCTATATAGATAGATGATTTTGGAACTCTAAATCCAACATGGTTAGTAGTAGCTCTTTGAAACTTGACAAAATAAAGGAGTTCTCAGTTTTGTCTCTATGGTTTGTTTCCTCTTCAAGTAGCCCTAGGCACAGACAGTGGAAAATCACTTTCATTGAGAGGGGTAGGCAAGCTTGTAAGAAATAACGGGTTTCCGAAATACCAGCAAATATTTTTTCACCAAAACTTGATCATACTTGGTGGTAATGATCAGTACACAAATTCCACTTTCTCACCACATTTTGTTCCTCTAGGTTGAAGCGTTCGTTTACAGTAGCAGTTTTTATTTTTAGGTTTCACTTTGTTCTCTTCTATATAGATAGATGACTGTGAAACTCTAAATCCAACATGGTTTGTAGTAGCTCTTCGAAACTTGACAAAATAAAGGAGTTCTCAGTTTGGTCTCTATGATTTGTTTCCTCTTCAAGTAGCCATAAGCAGCGACTGTGGAAAAGCACTGTCATTGAAAGGGGTTGCCAAACTTCCAAGAAATTACGAGTTTCTGAAATACCAGCAAATATTTTTTCACCCAATCTTGATGATGCGTTCTGGTAATGACAAGTACACAAATCCCACTTGGCTCACCAAATTTTGTTCTTCTAGGTTGAAGCGTTCGTTTACAGTAGCAGTTTTTATTACTAGGATTCCCGCTGTTCTCTCCTATATAGATAGATGAATTTGGGACTCTAAATCCAACATGGTTTGTAGTAGCTCTTTCAAACTTGACAAAATAAAGGAGTTCTCAGTTTTGTCTCTATGGTTTGTTTCTTCTTCAAGTCGACCTGGGCACAGACTGTGGAAAAGCACTTTCGTTGAGAGGGGTTGCCAAGCTTCTATGAAATAACGAGTTTCCGAAATACCAACAAATATTTTTTCACCCAATCTTGATGATACTTGGTGGTAATGATCAGTACACAAATTTCACTTGGCTCACCACATTTTGTTATTCTAGGTTGAAGCGTTCATCTACAGTAGCAGTTTTTATTTTAAGGTTTCACTGTGTTCTCTCCTAATAGATAGATGATTTTGGAACTCTAAATCCAACATGGTTTGTAGTAGCTCTTTGAAACTTGACAAAATAAAGGAGTTCTCAGTTTTGTCTCTATGGTTTGTTTCCTCTTCAAGTAGCCCTAGGCACAGACTGTGGAAAATCACTTTCATTGAGAGGGGTAGACAAGCTTCTAAGAAATAACGGGTTTACAAAATACCAGCAAATATTTTTTCACCAAAACTTGATGATACTTGGTGGTAATGATCAGTACACAAATTCCACTTTATCACCACATTTTGTTCCTCTAGGTTGAAGCGTTCGTTTACAGTAGCAGTTTTTATTTTTAGGTTTCACTTTGTTCTCTTCTATATAGATACATGACTGTGAAACTCTAAATCCAACAGGTTTGTAGTAGCTCTTTGAAACTTGCCCAAAAAAGTAGTTCTCAGTTTTGTCTCTAGGGTTTGTTTCCTCTTTATGTAGCCCTAAGCAGAGAATGTGGAAAAGCACTTTCATTGAGAGGGGTTGCGAAGATTCCAAGAAATTACGAGTTGCCGAAATACCAGCAAATATTTTTTAACCAATCTTGATGATTATTGGCGGTAATGATCGGTACACAAATCCCACTTGGCTCACCAAATTTTGTACTTCTAGGTTGAAGAGTTCGTCTACAGTAGCAGTTTTTTAAATTTAGGTTTCCCTCTGTTCTCTCCTGTATAGGTAGATGAATTTGGAACTCTAAATCCAACATGGTTTGTAGTAGCTCTTTGAAACTTGACAAAAAAAGGAGTTCTCATTTTTGTCTCTATGGTTTGTTTCCTCTTCAAGTAGCCCTAAGCAGAGACTGTGGAAAAGCACTTTCAAGGAAAGGCGTTGACAATCTTCAAAGAAATAACGAGTTTCCGAAATACCAGCAAATATTTTTTCACCCAATCTGGATGATACGTGGTGATAATGACAAGTACACAAATCCCACTGGGCTCACCAAATTTTTTACTTCTAGATTGAAGCGTTCACCTACAGTAGCAGTTTTTATATTTAGGTTTCACTCTGTTCTCTCCTATATAGATAGATGAATTTGGAACTCTAAATCCAACATGGTTTGTAGTAGCTCTTTGAAACTTGACAAAATAAAGGACTTCTCTGTTTTGTCTCTATGGTTTGTTTCCTCGTCAAGTAGCCCTAAGCACAGACTGTGGAAAAGCACTGTCATTGAGAGGGTTGAAAAGCTTCCAAGAAATAACGAGTTTCTGAAATACAGGAAATATTTTTTCACCCAATCTTGATGATACTTGGTGGTAATGATCAGTTCACAAATCCCACTTAGCTCACCAAATTTTGTTCTTCTAGGTTGAAGCTTTCATTTACAATAGCAGTTTTTATTTTAAGGTTTCACTCTGTTCTCTCCTATATAGATAAATGAATTTGGAACTCTAAATCCAACATGATTTGTAGTAGCTCTTGAAACTTGACAAAAAAAGGAGTTCTCAGTTTTGTCTCTATGGTTTGTTTCCTCTTCAAGTACCCCTAGACACAGACTGTGGAAAAGCACTTTCATTGAGAGGGGTTGCCAAGCTTTTAAGAAATAACGAGTTTCTGAAATACCAGCAAATATTTTTTCACCCAATCTTGATGATACTTGGTGGTAATGATCAGTATACAAATCCCACTTTTCTCACCAAATTTTGTTCTTCTAGGTTGAATCGTTCGTCTACAGTAGCAGTTTTATATTTAGGTTTCCCGCTGTTCTCTCCTATATAGATAGATGAATTTGGAACTCTAAATCCAACATGGTTTGTAGTAGCTCTTGGAAACTTGAAAAATAAAGGAGTTCTCAGTTTTGTCTCTATGGTTTGTATCCGCTACAAGTAGCCCTAAGCAGAGACTGTGGAAAAGCACTTTAATTGAAAGGGGTTGCCAAGCGTCCAAGAAATTACGAGTTTCCGAAATACCAGCAAATATTTTTTCACCCAATCTGGATGGTTTGTTTCCTCTTCAACATCCCTAGGCACAGACGGCGGAAAAGCACTTTCATTGAGAGGGGTTGCCAATCTTCGAAGAAATAAAGAGTTTCCGAAATACCAGCTAATATTTTTTTAAACAATCTTGATGATACTTGGTGGTAATGATCAGTACACAAATCCCACTTGGCTCACCACATTTTGTTCTTCTAGGTTGAAGCGTTCGTCTACAGAAGCAGTTTTTATATTTAGGTTTCACTCTGTTCTCTCCTATATAGATAGATGAATTTAGAACTCTAAAACCAACATGGTTTGTAGTACCTCTTTGAAACTTGAACATAATAAAGGAGTTCTCATTTTTTTCTCTATGGTTTGTTTCCTCGTCAAGTAGCCCTAGGCACAGACTGTGGAAAAGCACTTTCATTGAGAAGGTTGCCAAGCTTCTAAGAAATAAAGAGTTTCTGAAATACAGGAAATATTTTTTCATCCAATCTTTAGATACTTGGTGGTAATGATCAGTACACAAATCCTACTTGGCTCACCACATTTTGTTCTTCTAGGTTGAAACGTTCGTTTACAGTAGCAGTATTTATTTTAAGGTTTCACTCTGTTCTCTCCTATATAGATAGATGAATTTGGAACTCTAAATCGAACATGGTTTGTAGTACCTCTGGAAACATGACAAAATAAAGGAGTTCTCAGTTTTGTCTCTAGGGTTTCTTACCTCTTCAAGTATCCTAGGCACAGGCTGTGGAAAAGCACTTTCATTGAGAGGGGTGGCCAAGCATTTAAAAAATAATGAGTTTCTGAAATACCAGCAAATATTTTCTCACCCAATATTGATGATCCTTGGTGGTAATGATCAGTATACAAATCCCACTTTTCTCAACAAATTTTGTTCTTCTATGTTGAATCGTTCGTCTACAGTAGCAGTTTTATATTTAGGTTTTCCGCTATTCTCTCCTATATAGATAGATGAATTTGGAACTCTAAATCCAACATGGTTTGTTGTAGCTCTTGGAAACTTGAAAAATAAAGGAGTTCTCAGTTTTGTCTCTATGGTTTGTTTCTTCTATAAGTAGCCCTAAGCAGAGACTGTGGAAAAGCACTTTCATTGAAATGGGTTGCTAAGCTTCCAAGAAATTACGAGTTTCCGAAATACCAGCAAATATTTTTTCACCCAATCTGGATGATACGTGGTGGTAATGACAAGTACACAAATCCCACTTGGCTCAAAACATTTTGTTCTTCTAGGGTGAAGCGTTCGTCTACAGTAGCAGTTTTTATATTTAGGTTTCTCTCTGTTCTGTCCTATATCGATAGATGAATTTGGAACTCTAAATCCAACATGGTTTGTAGTAGCTCTTTGAAACTTGACAAAATAAAGGAGTTCTCACTTTTGTCTCCATGGTTTTGTTTTCTCCTCATGTAGCCCTAGGCACAGACTGTGGAAAAGCAATTTCATTGAGAGGGGTTGCCAAGCTTCCAAGAAATTACGAGTTTCAGAAATACCAGCAAATATTTTTTCACCCAATCTTGATGATACTTGGTGGTAATTATCGGAACACGAATCCCAATTGGTTCACCAAATTTTGTTCTACTAGTTTGAAGCGTTCGTTTACAGTCGCAGGTTTTATTTTTAGGTTTCACTATGTTCTCTCCTATAAAGATAGATGAATTTGGAACTCTAAATCCAACATGGTTTGTAGTAGCTCTTTGAAACTTGACAAAAAAAAGTAGTTCTCAGTTTTGTGTCAATGTTTTTTTTTTCCTCTTCAAGTAGCCCTAAGCAGAGACTGTAGAAAACCACTTTCATTGAAAGGAGTTGCCAAACTTCCAAGAAATTACGAGTTTCCGAAATAGCAGCAAATATTTTTTCACCCAATCTTGAATATAGGTGGCGGTAATGACAAGTACACAAATCCCACTTGGCTCACCAAATTTTCTTCTTCTAGGTTGAAGCGTTCGTTTACAGTAGGAGTTTTTATTTTTATGTTTCACTCTGTTCTATCCTATATAGATAGATAAATTTGGAACTCTCAATTCAGCATGGTTAGTAGTATCTCTTTGAACTTGACAAAATAAAGAGTTCTAAATTTTGTCTCTATCGATTGATTCCTCTTCAAGTAGCCCTAGGCACAGACTGTGGAAAGCACTTTCATTGAGAGGGTTTCCAAGATTCTAAGAAATAACGAGTTTCCGAAATACCAGCAAATATTTTTTCACCCAATCTTGATGATACATGGTGGTAATGATCACTACACAAATCCCACTTTGCTCACCAAATTTTGTTCTTCTAAACTGAAGCGTTCGTTTACAGTAGCAGTTTTTATTTTTAGGTTTCCCTCTGTTCTCTCCTATATACATAGATGAATTTGGAACTCTAAATCCAACATGGTTCGGAGTAGCTCTTTGATACTTGACCAAATAAAGTAGTTATCAGTTTTTTCTCTATGATTTGTTTCGTTTTCAAGTAGCTCTATATCGAGACTGTGGAAAAGCACTTTCATTGGAAGGGTTTGCCAAATTCCAAGAAATTACGAGTTTCCGAAATACCAGCAAATATTTTTTCACCCAATCTTGATGATACCTGGTGGTAATGATCTGGACACAAATCCCACTTGGCTCACCAAATTCTGTTCTTCTAGGTTGAAGCGTTCGATTACAGTAGCATTTTTTTATTTTTAGGTTTCATTTTGTTGTCTCCTATATAGATAGATGAATTTGGAACTCTAAATCCAACATGGTTTGTAGTAGCTCTTTGAAACTTGACAAAATAAAGTAGTTCTCAGTTTTGTCTCTATGGTTTCTGTCCTCTTCAAGTAGACATAGGCACAGACTGTGGAAAAGCATTTTCATTGAGAGGGGTTGCCAAGCTTCTAAGAAATAATGAGTTTCCGAAATACCAGCAAATATTTTTTCACCCAATCTTGATGATACCTGGTGGTAATGATCTGGACACCAATCCCACTTGTCTCACCAAATTTTGTTCTTCTAGGTTTAAGCGTTCGTTGACAGAAACAGTTTTTATTTTTAGGTTTCACTCTGTTCTCTCCTATATAGATAGATGAATTTGGAACTCTAAATCCAACATGGTTTGTGGTAGCTCTTTGAAACTTGACAGATTAAAGGAGTTCTCAGTTTTGTCTCTATGGTTTGTTTCCTCTTCAAGTAGCCCTAGGCACAGCGAGTGGAAAAGCACTTTCATTGAAAGGGTTGCCAAGATTCCAAGAAATAACGAGTTTCCGAAATACCAGCAAATATTTTTTCACCCAATCTTGATGATACTTCGTGGTAATGATCGGTACACAAATCCCACTTGACTCACCAAATTTTGTTCTTCTATTTTGAAGCGTTCGTTTACAGTAGCAGTTTTTATTTTTAGGATTCCCTCAGTTCTCTCCAATATAGATAGATGAATTTGGAACTCTAAATCCAACATGGTTTGTAGTAGCTCTTTGAAACTTGAGAAAATAAAGCAGTTCTCAGTTTCGTCTTTATGGTTTGTTTCCTCTTCATGTAGCCCTAGGCAGAGATTGTGGAAAAGAACTTTCATTGAGAGGGCTTGCCAAGCTTCCAAGAAATTACGAGTTTCCGAAATACCAGCAAATATTTTTCACCCAATCGTCATGATACTTGGTGGTAATGACAAGTACACAAATCCCACTAGGCTCACCAAATTTTGTTCTTCTAGGTTGAAGGTTTTGTTCTCAGTTTTGTCTCTATGGTTTCTTTCCTCTTCAAGTAGCCCTAAGCAGAGATAGTGGAAGAGGACTTTCATTGAAAGGGGTTGCCAAGCTTCCAAGAAATTACAAGTTTCCTAAATACCAGCCAATATTTTTTCACCCAATCTGGATGATACGTGGTGGTAATGACAAGTACACAAATTCACTTTGCTCACCAAATTTTGTTCTTCTAGGTTGAAGCGTTCGTTTACAGTAGCAGTTTTTATTTTTATGTTTCACTCTGTTCTCTCCTATATAGATAGATGAATTTCGAACTCTAAATACAACATGGTTTGTAGTAGCTCTTTGAAACTTGACAAAATAAAGGAGTTCTAAATTTTGTCTCTATGGTTTGTTTCCTCTTCAAGTAGCCCTAGGCACAGACTGTGGAAAAGCACTTTCATGGTGTGGGGTTGCCAAGCTTCTAAGAAATAACGTGTTTCCGAAATACCAGCAAATATTTTTTCACCCAATACGTGGTGGTAATGATCAGTACACAAATCCCACTTGGCTCACCAAATTTTGTTCTTCAAGTTTGAAGCGTTTGTTTACAGTAGCAGTCTATATTTTTAGGTTTCCCGATGTTCTCTCCTATATAGATAGATGAATTTGGAACTCTAAATCAAACATTGTTTTTTGTTGCTCTTTGAATCTTGACAAAATAAAGAGTTCTTAGTTTTGTCTCTATGGTTTGTTTCCTCTTCAAGTAGCCCTAGGCACAGACTGTGGAAAAGCACTTTCATTGAGAGGGGTTGGCAAGCTTCTAATAAATGACGAGTTTCTGAAATACCAGCAAATATTTTTTCACCAAATCTTGATGATAATTGGTGGTAATGATCAGTACACAAATTCCACTTGGCTCACCCAATTTTCTTCCTTTAGGTTGAAGTGTTCGTCTACAGTAGCAGTTTTTATATTTAAGTTTCCCTCTGTTCTCTCCTATATAGATAGATGAATTTGGAACTCTAAATAAAACATGGTTTGAAGTACCTCTTAGAAACTTCACAAAAAAAAAGTAGTTCTCAGTTTTGTCTCTATGATTTGTTTCCTCTTCAAGTAGCCCTAGCAGAGACTGTGGAAATGCACTTTCATTGAAAGGGGTTGCCAAGCTTCCAAGAAATTACGATTTCCCCAAATACCAGCAAATATTTTTTCACCCAATCTTGATGATACGTGGTGGTAATGACAAGTACACAAATCCCACTTGGCTCAAAACATTTTGTTCTTCTAGGTTGAAGCGTTCGTTTACAGTAGGAGTTTTTATATTTAGGTTTCACTCTGTTCTCTCCTGTATAGATAGATGAATTTGGAACTCTAAATCCAAAACGGTTTGTAGTAGCTCCTTGAAACAAAAAAAGCAGTTCTCAGTTTTGTCTCTATGATATGTTTCCTCTTCAAGTAGCAATAAGCAGAGACTGTGGAAAGGCACTTTCATTGAAAGGGGTTGCCAGCTTCCAAGAAATTGTGAGTTTCCGAAATACCAGCAAATAATTTTTCACCCAATCTTGACGACACTTGGTGGTAATGATCAGTACACAAATCCCACTTGGCTCACCAAATTTTGTTCTTCTAGTTTTAATCGTTCGTCTATAGTAGCAGTTTTTATTTTTAGGTTTCCCTCTGTGCTCTCCTATATAGATAGATGAATTTGGAACTCTAAATCCAACATGGTTTGTAGTAGCACTTAGAATCTTGACAAAATATAGGAGTTCTCAGTTTTGTCTCTATGATTTGTTTCCTCTTCAAATAGCCCTACGCACAGACTGTGGAAAAGCACTTTAATTGAAAGGGGTTGCCAAGCTTCCAAGAAATTACGATTTTCCAAAATACCAGCAAATATTTTTTCACCCAATCTTGATGATACGTGGTGGTAATGATCAGGACACAAATCCCACTTGGCTCACCAAATTTTGTTCTTCTAGGTTGAAGCGTTCGTTTCCAGTAGCAGTTTTTATTTTTAGGTGTCACTCTGTTCTATCCTATATAGATATATGAATTTGGAACTCTAAATCCAACATGGTTTGTAGTAGGTCTTGAAACTTGACAAAATAAAGTAGTTCTCCGTTTTGCCTCTGTGGTTTGTTTCCTCTTCAAGTAGCCCTAGGCAGAGACTGTGGAAAAGCACTTTCATTGAGAGCAGTTGCCAAGCTTCTAAGAAATAATGAGTTTCCGAAATGACAGCAAATATTTTTTCTCCCAATCTTGATGATACGTGGACGTAATGAACAGTACACAAATCTCACTTGGCTCACCAAATTGTGTTCTTCTAGGTTGAAGCTTTCATCTACAGTAGCAGTTTTTATATGTAGGTTTCACTCTGTTCTCTCGTCTATAGATAGATGAATTCGGAACTCTAAATCCAATATGGTTTGTAGTAGCTCTTTGAAAAATGACAAAATAAAGGAGTTCTCAGTTTTGTCTTTATGGTTTGTATCCTCTTCAAGTAGCCGTAGGCACAGACTGTGGAAAAGCATTTTCATTGAGAGGGTTTGCCAAGCTTCTAAGAAACAACGAGTTTCCAAAATACCAGCAAATATGTTTTCTCCCAATCTTGATGATACTTGGTGGTAATGATCAGTACACAAATCCCACTTGGCTCACCAAATTTTGTTCTTCTAGGTTGAAGCGTTCGTTTACAGTAGGAGTTTTTATATTTAGGTTTCCCTCTGTTCTCTCCTATATAGATAGATGAATTTGAAACTCTAAATCCAACACGGTTTGTAGTAGCTCCTTGAAACTTGACAAAAAAAAGTAGTTCTCAGTTTTGTCTCTATGATTTGTTTCCTCTTCAAGAAGCAATAAGCAGAGACTGTGGAAAGGCACTTTCATTGAAAGGGTTGCCAAGCTTCCAAGAAATTGCGAGATTCCGAAATACCAGCAAATATTTTTTCACCCAATCTTGATGACACTTCTTGGTAATGATCAGTACACAAATCCCACTTGGCTCACCAAATTTTGTTATTCTAGTTTGAAGCGTTCGTCTACAGTAGCAGTTTTTATTTTTAGTTTTCCCTCTGTGCTCTCCTGTATAGATAGATGAATTTGGAACTCTAAATCCAACATGGTTTGTAGTAGCACTTAGAAACTTGACAAAATATAGGAGTTCTCAGTTTTGTCTCTATGGTTTGTTTCCTCTTCAAGTCGCCCTATGCACAGACTGTGTAAAAGAAATTTCATTGAGAGGGGTTTCAAAGCTTCTAAGAAAAAAGAGTTTCCGAAATACCAGCAAATATTTTTTCACCCAATCTTGATGATACTTGGTGGTAATGAGCAGGACACAAATCCCACTTGGCTCACCATATTTTGTTCTTCTAGGTTGAAGCGTTCGTCTGCAGGAGCAGTTTTTATATTTAGGTTTTCCTATGTTTTCTCATATATAGATAGATGAATTTGGAACTCTAAATCCAACATGGTTTGTAGTAGCGCTTTGAAACTTGACAAAAAAAAGGAGTTCACAGTTTTGTCTCTATGGATTTTTTCCTCTTCAAGTAGCCCTAGGCACAGACTGTGGAAAAGAACTTTCATTGAGAGGGTTTGCCAAGCTTCTAAGAAATAAAGTGTTTCCGAAATACCGGCAAATATTTTTTCACCCAAACTTGATGATACTTGGTTGTAATGATCAGGAAACAAATCCCACTAGGCTCATCAAATTTTGTTCTTCTAGGTTGAAGCGTTCGTCTACAGTAGCAGTTTTTATATTTAGGTTTCCTTTTGTTGTCTCCTATATAGATAGATGAATATGGAACTCTAAATCCAACATGGTTTGTATTAGCTCTTTGAAACTTGACAAAATAAAAGTGTTCTCAGTTTTGGCTCTACGGTTTGTTTCCTCTTAAAGTAGACGTAGGCACAGACGGTGGAAAAGCATTTTCCTTGAGAGGGGCTGCCAAACTTCTAGGAAATAACGAGTTTTCGAAATACCAGCAAATATTTTTTTCACCCAAACTTGATAATACTTGGTATTAATGATCAGTACACAAATCCCACTTGGCTCACCAAATTTTGTTCATCTAGGTGGAAGCGTTCGTCTACAGTAGCAGTCTTTATTTTTAGGTGTCACTCTGTTCTATCCTATATAGATAGATGAATTTGGAACTGTAAATCCAACATGGTTGTAGTAGCTCTTTGAAAATTGACAAAAAAATTAGTTCTCAGTTTTTTCTCTATGGTTTGTTTCCTGTTCAAGTAGCCCTAAGCAGAGACTGTGGAAAAGCACTTTCATTGAAAGGGGTTGCCAAGCTTCCAAGAAATTACGATTTCCCGAAATACCAGCAAATATTTTTTCACCCAATGTTGATGATACGTGGTGGTAATGACAAGTACACAAATCCCACTTGGCTCACCAAATTTTGTTCTTCTAGGTTGAAACGTTCGTTTACAGTAGCAGTTTTTATTTTTAGGTGTCACTCTGTGCTCTCCTATATAGATAGATGAATTTGGAACTCTAAATCCTACACGGTTTGTAGTACCTCTTTGAAACTTGACAAAAAAATCAGTTCTCAGTTTTGTCTCTATGATTTGTTTCCTCTTCAAGTAGCCCTACGCACAGACTGTGAAAAAGCACTTTCATTGAAAGGGGTTGCCAAGCTTCCAAGAAATTATGATTTTCCCAAATACCAGCAAATATTTTTTCACCGAATCTTGATGATACTTTGTGGTAATGATCAGTACACAAATTCGACTTGGTTCACCAAATTTTGTTCTTCTAGGTTGAAGCGTTATTTACAGTAGCAGGTTAATTTTTAGATTTCACTCTGTTGCCCTCTATGTAGATAGATGAATTTGGAACTCTAAATCCAACATGGTTTGTAGTAGCTCTTTGAAACTAGAAAACTTAAGTAGTTCTCAGTTTTGTCTCCATGGTTTGTTTCCTCTTCAAGTATCCCTATGCAGAGACTGTGGAAAAGCACTTTCATTGAAAGGGATTGCCAAGCTTCCAAGAAATTACGAGTTTCCTACATACTAGCAAATATTTTTTCACTCAATATTGATGATATTTGATGGTAGTGATGAGTACACAAATCCCACTTGGCTCACCAAATTTTGTTCTTCTTGGTTGAAGCATTCGTATACAGTAGTAATTTTTATTTTTTGGTTTCACTCTGTTCTTTCCTATATAGATAGATGAATTTGGAATTCTAAATCCAACATGGTTTGTAGTAGCTCTTTGAAACTTGACAAAATAAAGTAGTTCTAAGTTTTGTCTGAATGGTTTGTTTACTCTTCAAGAAGCCATAATCAGAGACTGGCAAAAAGCACTTTCATTGAAAGGGGTTGGCAAGCGTCCAAGAATCTACGAGTTTCCGAAATACCAGCAAATATTTTTTAGCCAATCTTGATGATACTTGGTGTTAATGATCAGTACACAAACATCACTTGGCTCACCATATTTTGTTCTTTTAGGTTCAAGCGTTCGTTTACAGTAGCAGTTTTTATTTTTAGGTTTCACTCTGTTCTCTCCTATAAAGATAGATGAATTTGGAACTGTAAATCCAACATGGTTTGTAGTAGCTCTTTGAAACTTGGCAAAATAAAGTAGTTCTCAGTTTTTTCTCTATGGTTTGTTTCCTCTTCAAGTAGCCCTTAGCAGACACTGTGGAAAAGCACTTTCATTGAAAGGGGTGGCCAAGCTTCCAAGTATTACTAGTTTCCGAAATACCTGCAAATATTTTTTCACCCAATCTTGATGATACTTGAGGGTAATGATCAGTACACAAATCCCACTTGGCTCACCAAATTTTGTTCTTCTAAGTTGAAGCGCTCGTTTTCAGAAGCAGTTTTTACTTTTAGGTTTCAATCTGTTGTTCTCTATGTAGATAGATGAATTTGGAACTCTAAATCCAACATGCTTTGTAGTAGCTCTTTGAAATTTGACAAAATAAAGTATTTCTCAGTTTTGTCTCTATGGTTTCTAGCCTCTTCAAGTAGCCCTATGCATGAATGTGGAAAGCTCTTTCATTGAAAGGGGTTGCCAAGCTTCCAAAAATTACGAGATTCCAAAATACCAGCAAATATTTTTTCACCCAATCTTGATGATACTTGGTGGTAATGATCAGTACACAAATCCCACTTTGCTCACCAAATTTTGTGCTACTAGGTTGAAGCTTTCGTTTATAGTAGCAGTTTTTATTTTTAGTTTTTTTTCCGTTCTCTCCTATATAGATAGATGAAATTGGAACTCTAAATCCAAAATGGTTTTTTAGTAGCTCGATGAAACCTGACAAAATAAAGTAGTTCTACGTTTTGTCTCTCTGGTTTGTTTCCTCTTCAAGTACCCTTATCAGAGACTGTGGAAAAGCACTTTCATTGAAAAAGGTTGCCAAGCTTTCAAGAAATTATGAGTTTCCGAAATACCAGCAAATATTTTTTCACCCAATCTTGATGACACTTGGTGGTAAAAATCAGTACACAATTCCCACTTGGCTCACCAAATTTTGTTCGTCTAGGTTGAAGCGTTTGTTTATAGTAGCAGTTTTCATTTTTAGGTTTCACTCTGTTCTCTCCTATAAGGATACTTGAATTTGGAACTCTATATCCAACATGGTTTGTAGTAGCTCTTTGAAACTTGACAAAATAAAGTAGTTCTCAGTTTTGTCTCTACGGTTTGTTTCCTCTTCAAGTAGCCCTAGGCACAGACTGTGGAAAAGCACTTTCATTGAAAGGGGTTGCGAAGCTTCCAAGAAATCTCGAATTTCCGAAATACCAGCAAATATTTTTTCACCCAATTTGACGATACTTGGTGGTAATGATCAGTACACAAATCCCACTTGGCTCACCAAATTTTGTTCTTCTAGGTTGAAGCGTTCCTTTACAGTAGCAGTTTATATTTTTAGGTTTCACTCTGTTCTCTCCTATATACATATGAATTTGGAATTGTAAATCCAACATGGCTTGTAGTAGCTCTTTGAAACTTGAGAAAATAAAGTACTCTTCAGTTTTTTCTCTATGGATTCTATCAGCTTCAAGTAGCCCTAGGCAGAGACTGTGGAAAAGCACTTTCATTGGAAGGGGTTGCCAAGCTTTCAAGAAATTACGAGTTTCCGGAATACCAGCAAATATTTTATCACCCAATCTTCATGATACTTGGTGGTAATGATCACTACACAAATCCCACTTGGCTCACCAAATTTTGTTCTTCTAGGTTGAAGCGTTCGTTTACACTAGCAGTTTTTATTTTTATGTTTCACTCTGTTTTCTCCTATATAAATAGATGAATTTATAAACCTAAATCCAACATGGTTCGTAGTAGCTCTTTGAAACTTGACAAAATAAAGTATTTCTCAGTTTTTTCTCAATGGTTTCTTTACTCTTCAAGTAACCCTATTCAGAGAATGGCGAAAAGCACTTTCATTGAAATGGGTTGCCAAGCTTCCTAGAAATTATGTGTTTCCAAAATACCAGCACATATTTTTTCACCCATTCTTGATGATACTTGTTGGTAATGATCAGTACACAATTCCCACTTGGCTCACCAAATTTTGTCCTTCTAGGTTCAAGCTTTCGTTTACAGTAGCAGTTTTTATTTTTAGGTTTCACTCTCTTCTCTCCTATATAGATAGATAAATTTGGAACTCTAAATCCAACATGGTTTGTAGTATCCTTTGAAACTTGACACAATAAAGTAGTTCTCAGTTTTGGCTCTATGGTTTGTTTACTCTTCAAGTAGCCCTAATCAGAGACTGGCGAAAAGCATATTCATTGAAAGGGGTTTGCAAGCGTCCAAGAATCTACGAGTTTCTGAACCTCCAGCAAATATTTTTTCACCCAATGTTGATGATACTTTGTGGTAATGATCAGTACACAAATCCCACGTGGCTCACCAAATTTTGTTCTTCTAAGTTGAAGCGCTCGTTTACAGAAGCAGTTTTTATTTTTAGGTTTCAATCTGTTGTTCTCTATGTAGATAGATGAATTTGGAACTCTAAATCCAACTTGCTTTGTAGTAGCTCTTTGAAATTTGACAAAATAAAGTATTTCTCAGTTTTGTCTCTATGGTTTCTAGCCTCTTCAAGTAGCCCTATGCATGAATGTGGAAAGCTCTTTCATTGAAAGGGGTTGCCAAGCTTCCCAAAATTACGAGATTCCAAAATACGAGCAAATATTTTTTCACCCAATCTTGATGATACTTGGTGGTAATGATCAGTACACAAATCCCACTTTGCTCACCAAATTTTGTGCTACTAGGTTGAAGCTTTCGTTTACAGTAGCAGTTTTTATTTTTAGGTTTTTTTCCGTTCTCTCCTATATAGATAGATGAAATTGGAACTCTAAATCCAAAATGGTTTTTTAGTAGCTCGATGAAACCTGACAAAATAAAGTAGTTCTACGTTTTGTCTCTCTGGTTTGTTTCCTCTTCAAGTACCCTTATCAGAGACTGTGGAAAAGCACTTTCATTGAAAAAGGTTGCCAAGCTTTCAAGAAATTATGAGTTTCCGAAATACCAGCAAATATTTTTTCACCCAATCTTGATGACACTTGGTGGTAAAAATCAGTACACAATTCCCACTTGGCTCACCAAATTTTGATCTTCTAGGTTGAAGCGTTCGTTTACAGTAGCAGTTTTTATTTTTAGGTTTCACTGTGTTCTCTCCTATAAAGATAGATGAATTTGGAACTCTATATCCAACATGGTTTGTAGTAGCTCTTTGAAACTTGACAAAATAAAGTAGTTCTCAGTTTTGTCTCTAAGGTTTGTTTCCTCTTCAAGTAGCCCTAGGCACAGACTGTGGAAAAGCACTTTCATTGAAAGGGGTTGCGAAGCTTCCAAGAAATCTCGAATTTCCGAAATACCAGCAAATATTTTTCACCCAATTTGACGATACTTGGTGGTAATGATCAGTACACAAATCCCACTTGGCTCACCAAATTTTGTTCTTCTAGGTTGAAGCGTTCCTTTACAGTAGCAGTTTATATTTTTAGGTTTCACTCTGTTCTCTCCTATATACATATGAATTTGGAATTGTAAATCCAACATGGCTTGTAGTAGCTCTTTGAAACTTGAGAAAATAAAGTACTCTTCAGTTTTTTCTCTATGGATTCTATCAGCTTCAAGTAGCCCTAGGCAGAGACTGTGGAAAAGCACTTTCATTGGAAGGGGTTGCCAAGCTTTCAAGAAATTACGAGTTTCCGAAATACCAGCAAATATATTTTCACCCAATCTTGATGATACTTTGTGGTAATGATCAGTACACAAATCCCACTTGGCTCACCAAATTTTGTTTTTCTAGGTTCAAGCTTTCGTTTACAGTAGCAGTTTTTATTTTTAGGTTTCACTCTCTTCTCTCCTATATAGATAGATAAATTTGGAACTCTAAATCCAACATGGTTTGTAGTATCTTTTGAAACTTGACACACTAAAGTAGTTCTCAGTTTTGGCTCTATGGTTTGTTTACTCTTCAAGTAGCCCTAATCAGAGACTGGTGAAGAGCATATTCATTGAAAGGGGTTTGCAAGCGTCCAAGAATCTACGAGTTTCTGAACCACCAGCAAATATTTTTTCACCCAATGTTGATGATACTTGGTGGTAATGATCAGTACACAAATCCCACTTGGCTCCCCAAATTTTGTTCTTCTAGTTTACAACTTTCGTATAGAGTAGCAGTTTTTATTTTTAGATTTCACTCTCTTCTCTCCTATATAGATAGATGAATTTGTAACTCTACATCCAACATGGTTTGTAGTAGCTCTTTGAAACTTTACAAAATAAAGTAGTTCTCAGATTTGTCTCTATGGTTTGTTTCCTCTTCAAGTAGCCCTAATCAGAGACTGGCGAAAAACACTTTCATTGAAGGGGGTTGGCAAGCGTCCTAAAATCTACGAGTTTCCGAAAGACCAGCAAATATTTTTTCTCCCAATCTTGATGATACTTGGTGGTAATGATCAGTATACAAATCCCACTTGGCTCAGCAAATTTTTTTCTTCTAGGTTGAAGCGTTCCTTTAGAGTAGCAGTTTCTATTTTTAGGTTTCACTCTCTTCTCTCCTATATAGATAGATGAATTTGGAACTCTAAATCAAACATGGTTTGTAGTAGGTCTTTGAAACTTGACAAAAAAAAGTTGTTCTCAGTTTTGTCTCTATGGTTTGTTTTCTCTTCAAGTCGCCCTAATCAGAGACTGGCGAAAAGCACTTTCATTGCAAGGGGTTGGCAAGCGTCCTAGAATCTACGATTTTCGAAATACCAGCAAATATTTTTTCGCCCAATCTTGATGATACTTGGTAGTAATGATCAGTATACAAATCCCACTTGGCTCACCAAATTTTGTTCTTCCAGGTTGAAGCCTTCGTTTACAATAGCAGTTTTTATTTTTTGGTTTCACTCTGTTGTCTCCTATATAGAGAGATGAATTTGGAACTCTAAATCCAACATGGTTTGTAGTAGCTCTTTGAAACTTTACAAAATAAAGTAGTTCTCAGTTTTGTCTCAATGGTTTGTTTCCTCTTCAAGTAGTCCTAAGCAGAGACTGTGGAAAAGCACTTTCATTGAAATGGGTTTCAAATCTTCCACGAAATTAATAGTTTCCGAAATACCAGCAAATATTTTTCACCCAATCTTGATGATTCTTGATGGTGATGATCAGTACACAAATCCCACTTGGCTCATCAAATTTTGTTCTTCTAGGTTGAAGCGCTCGTTTACAGTAGCAGTTTTTATTTTTAAGTTTCACTCTGTTCTCTAATATATAGATAAATGAATTTGGATCTCTAAATACAACATGGTTTGTAGTAGCTATTTGAACCTTGACCAAATAAAGTAGTTCTCAGTTTTGTCTCTATGGTTTGTTTCCTCTTCAAGTAGCCCTAAGCAGAGACTGTGGAAAAGCACTTTCATTGAAATGGGTTGCCAATCTTCCAAGAAATTACGATTTTCTGAAATACCAGCAAATATTTTTCACCCAATCTTGATGATACTTGATGGTGATGATCAAGACGCAAATCCCACTTGACTCACCAAACTTTGTTCTTCTAGGTTGAAGCGCTCGTTTACAGTAGCAGTTTTTATTTTTAGGTTTCACTCTGTTGTCTTCTATATAGATAAATGAATTTGGATTTCTAAATCCAACATGGTGTGTAGTAGCTCTTTGAAACTTGACAAAATAAAGTAGTTCTCATTTTTGTCTCTATGGTTTGTTTCCTCTTCAAGTACCCATAAGCAGAGAATGGCGAAAAGCACTTTCATTGAGAGGGGTTGAAAAACTTCCAAGAAATTACGTGTTTCCGAAATACCAGTAAGTATTTTTTCACCCAATCTTTATGGTAGTTGGTGGTAATGATCAGTACACAAATCCCACATGGCCCAACAAATTTTGTTCTTCTAGGTTGAAGCCTTCGTTTAGAGTTGCAGTTTTATTTTTAGGTTTCACTCTGTTCTCTCCTATAAAGATAGATGAATTTGGAACTCTAAATCAAACATGGTTTGCAGTAGCTCTTTGAAATTTGACAAAATAAAGTAATTCTCAGTTTTGTCTCTATGGTTTTTTTCCTCATCAAGTAGCCCTAAGCAGAGACTGTGGAAAAGCAGTTTCATTGAAAGGGGTTGCCAAGCTTCCAAGAAATTACGAGTTTCCGAAATACCAGCAAATATTTTTTCACCCAATCTTGATGATGCTTGGTGGTAATGATCAGTCAAAATTCCCACTTGGATCAACAAATTTTGTTCGTCTTGGTTGAAGCGTTCATTTACAGTAGCAGTTTTCATTTTTAAGTTTCACTCTGTTCTCTAATATATAGATAAATGAATTTGGATCTCTAAATCCAACATGGTTTGTAGTAGCTATTTGAACCTTGACAAAATAAAGTAGTTCTCAGTTTTGTCTCTATGGTTTGTTTCCTCTTCAAGTAGCCCTAAGCAGAGACTGTGGAAAAGCACTTTCATTGAAATCTGTTGCCAATCTCCAAGAAATTACGAGTTTCTGAAATACCAGTAAGTATTTTTTCACCCAATCTTTATGGTAGTTGGTGGTAATGATCAGTACACAAATCCCACTTGGCTCACCAAATTTTGTTCTTCTAGGTTGAAGCGTTCGTTAACAGTAGCAGTGTTTATTGTTAGGATTCACGATGTTCTCTCCTATATAGTTAGATTAATTTGGAACTCTAAATCCAACATGGTTGGTAGTAGCTCTTTGAAACTTGACAAAATAAAGTAGTTCTCAGTTTTGTCTCTATGGTTTGCTTCCTCTTCAAGTAGTCCTATGCAGAGATTGCTGAAAAGCACTTTCATTGAAAGGGGTTGCCAAGCTTCCAAGATATTACGAGTTTCCGAAATACCAGCAAACATTTTTTCACCCAATCTTGAAGATACTTGATAGTAATGATCAGTACACAAATCCCTCTTGGCTCTCCAAATTTTGTTCTTCTAGTTTAAATCTTTCTTTTAGAGTAGCAGTTTTTATTTTTAGGTTTCACTCTCTTCTCTCCTATATAGATAGATGAATTTGGAACTCTAAATCCAAAATGGTTTGTAGTAGCTCTTTGAAACTTGACAAAATAAAGTAGTTCTCAGTTTAGTCTCTTTGGTTTGTTTCCTCTTCAAGTAGCCCTAATCAGAGACTGGCGAAAAGCACTTTCATTGCAAGGGGTGGGCAAGCGTCCTAGAATCTACGATTTTCGAAATACAAGCAAATGTTTTTTCACTCAATCTTTATGGTACTTGGTGGTAATGATCAGTACACAAATCCCACTTGGCGCACCAAATTTTGTTCTTCTAGGTTGAAGCGTTCGTTAACAGTAGCAGTGTTTATTGTTAGGATTCACGATGTTCTCTCCTATATAGATAGATGAAATTGGAACTCTAAATCCAACATGGTTTGTAGTAGCTCTTTGAAACTTGACAAATAAAGTAATTCTCAGTTTTGTGTCTATGGTTTGCTTCCTCTTCAAGTAGCCCTAGGCACAGACTGTGGAAAAGAACTTTCATTGAAAGGGGTTGACACGCTTCCAAGAAATTATGAGTTTCCGAAATACCAGCAAATAATTTTTCACCCAATCTTGATGATACTTGGTGGTAATGATCAGTTCACAAATCCAACTTGGCTCACCAGATTGTGTTCTTCTAGGTTGAAGCGTTATTTACAGTAGAAATTTTTATTTTTAGGTTTCCCTTGTTCTCTCCTATAAAGATAGATGAATTTGGAACTCTTAATCGAACATGGTTTGCAGTAGCTCTTTGAAACTTGACAAAATAAAGTAATTCTCAGTTTTGTCTCCATGGTTTTTTTCCTCTTCAAGTAGCCCTAACAGAGACTGTGGAAAAGCAGTTTAATTGAAAGGGGTTGCCAAGCTTCCAAGAAATTACGAGTATCCCAAATACCAGCAAATATTTTCTCACCCAATCTTGACGATACTTGGTGGCAATGATCAGTACAAAAATCCCACTTGGATCACCAAATGTTGTTCTTCTAGGTTGAAGCGTTCGTTTACAGTAGCAGTTTTTATTTTTAGGTTTCACTCTGTTCTCTCCTATATAGAAAAATGAATTTGGATCTCTAAATCCAAATGGTTTATAGTAGCTCTTTGAAACTTGACAAAATAAAGTAGTTCTCAGTTTTGTCTCTATGGTTTTTTCAGCCTCAAGTAGCACTAATCAGAGACTGGCGAAAAGCACTTTCATTGAAAGGGTTGGCAAGCGTCCAAGAATCTATGAGTTTCCGAAATACCAGAAAATATTTTTTTCGCCAATCTTGATGATTCTTGGTGGTAATGATCAGTACACAAGTAACACTTGGCTCACCCAATTTTGTTCCATTATGTTGACACATTCGTTTACAGTAGCAATTTTTATTTTTAGGTTTCACTCTATTCTCTTTTATATAGGTAGATTAATTTGGAACTCTAAATACAACATGGTTTGTAGTAGCTCTTTGAAACTTGACAAAATAAGGTAGTTGTCAGTTTTGTCTCTATGGTTTGTTTACTCGTCAAGTAGCCCTAATCAGAGACTGGCGAAAAGCACTTTCATTGAAAGGGGTTGGCAAGTGTCCAAGAATCTACGGCTTTCAGAAATACCAGAAAATATTTTTTCACCCAATCTTGATCATACTTGTTGGTAATGATCAGTATACAAATTCGACTTGGCTCACCAAATTTTGTGCTTCTAGTGTGAATTGTTCGTTTACAGTAGCAGTTTTTTTTTTTTAGGTTTCACTCAGTTGTCTCCTATATAGATAGATGAATTTGGAACTCTAAATCCAACATGGTTTGGAGTAGCTCTTTGAAACTTTACAAAATAAAGTAGTTCTCAGTTTTGTCTCTATGGTTTGTTTCTACTTCAATTAGCCCTAAGCAGAGACTGCGGAAAAGCACTTTAATTGAAATGGGATGCCAATCGTCCAAGAAATTACGAATTTCCGAAATACCAGCAATATTTTTCACCCAATCTTGATGATACTTGATGGTGATGATCAGTACACAAATCCCACTTGGCTCACCAAATTTTGTTCTTCTAGGTTGAAGCGCTCAATTACAGTAGCTGTTTTTATTTTTAGGATTCACTCTGTTGTCTTCTATATTGATAGAAGAATTTGGAACTCTAAATCCAACATGTTTGTAGTAGCTCTTTGAAACTTGACAAAATAAAGTAGTTCTCATTTTTGTCTCTATGGTTTGTTTCCTCTTCAAGTAGCCATAAGCAGAGAATGGGGAAATCACTTTCATTGAAAGGGGTTGCCAAGCTTCCAAGAAACTACCAGTTTCCGAAATACCAGCAAATATTTTTTCACCCATTCTTGATGATAGGTGGTGGTAATGATCACTACAGAAATCCCACTTGGCTCACCAAATTTTGTTCTTCTAGGTTGAAGCGCTCGTTTACAATAGCAGTTTTTATTTTTAGGTTTCACTCTGTTTTCTCCTATATAAATAGATGAATTTGGAACCCTAAATCTAACAAGGTTCGTAGTAGCTCTTTGAAACTTGACAAAATAAGGTAGTTCTCAGTTTTGGCTCTATGGTTTGTTTCCTCTTCAAGTAGCCATAAGCAGAGAATGGCGAAAAGCACTTTCATTGAAAAAGGTTGCCAAGCTTTCATTAAATTACGAGTTTCCGAAATAACAGCAAATAAATTTTCACCCAATCTTTATTGTACTTGGTGGTAATGATCAGTACACAAATCCCACTTTGCTCAGCAAATTTGTTCTTCTTTGTTGAAGGGCTCGTTTACAGTAGCACTTTTTATTTTTAGTTTTCACTCTGTTCTCTCCTATACAGATAGATGTATTTGGAACTCTAAATCCAACACGGTTTGTAGTAGCTTTTTGAAACTTGACAAAATAAAGTAGTTCTCAGTTTTGTCTCTATGGTTTGTTTCCTCTTCAAATAGCCGTAAGCAGAGACTGCGGAAAAGCACTTTAATTGAAATGGGATGCCAATCTTTCAAGAAATCACGTGTTTCCGAAATACCAGCAAATATTTTTTCACCCAATCTTTATACTACTTCGTGTTAATGATCAGTACACAAATCCCACTTGGCTCACCAAATTTTGTTCTTCTAGGTTGAAGCGTTCTTTTACAGTAGCAGTTTTTATTTTTAGGTTTCACTCTGTTCTCTCCTATACAGATAGATGAATTTGGAACTCTAAATCCAACATGGTTTGTAGTAGCTCTTTGAAACTTGACAAAATAAAGTAATTCTCAGTTTTATCTCTATGGTTTGTTTCCTCTTCAAGTAGCCATAAGCAGAGAATGGCGAAAAGCACTTTCATTGAAACGGGTTGTCAAGCTTCCAAGAAATTACGAGTTTCCGAAATACCAGCAAATATTTTTTCACCTAATCTGGATGAGAGGTGGTGGTAATGATCACTACAGAAATCCCACTAGGCTCACCAAATTTTGTTCTTCTAGGTTGAAGCGTTCGTTTACAGTAGCAGTTTTTATTTTTAGGTTTCACTCTGTATTCTCCTATATAAATAGATGCATTTGGAACTGTAAATCCAACATGGTTTGGAGTAGCTTTTTGAAACTTGACAAAATAAAGTAGTTCTCAGTTTTGTCTCTATGGTTTGTTCCCTCTTCAAGTAGCCATAACAGAGAATGGCGAAAAGCACTTTCATTGAAAGGGGTTGCCAAGCTTCCAAGAAATTACGAGTTTCCGAAATACCAGCAAATATTTTTTCACCCAATCTTGATGATACTTGGTGGGAATGATCAGTACAGAAATCGCACATGGCTCACCAAATGTTGTTCTTCTAGGTTGAAGCGTTCTTTTACAGTAGCAGTTTTTATTTTTAGGTTTCACTCTGTTCTCTCCTATACAGATAGATGAATTTGGAACTCTAAATCCAACATGGTTTGTAGTAGCTGTTTGAAACTTGACAAAATAAAGTAATTCTCAGTTTTGTCTCTATGGTTTGTTTCCTCTTCAAGTAGCCCTAATCAGAGACTGGCGAAAAGCACTTCCATTGAAAGGGGTTGCCAAGCTGCCAAGAAATTAAGATTTTCGAAAATACCAGCAAATATTTTTTCACCCAATCTTGATGAGAGGTGGTGGTAATGATCACTACAGAAATCCCACTAGGCTCACCAAATTTTGTTCTTCTAGCTTGAATCGTTCGTTTACAGTAGCAGTTTTTATTTTTAGGTTTCACTCTGTATTCTCCTATATAAATAGATGCATTTGGAACTGTAAATCCAACATGGTTTGTAGTATCTTTTTGAAACTTGACAAAATAAAGTAGTACTCATTTTTGACTCTATGGTTTGTTTCCACTTCAAGTAGCCATGAGCAGAGAATGGCGAAAAGCACTTTCATTGAAAGGGGTTGCCAAGCTTCCAAGAAATTACGAGTTTCCGAAATACCAGCAAAATTTTTTTCACCCAATCTTGATGATACTTGGTGGGAATGATCAGTACACAAATCCCACTTGGCTCACCAAATTTTGTTCTTCTAGTTTGAAGCGTTCTTTTACAGTAGCAGTTTTTATTTTTAGGTTTCACTCTGTTCTCTCCTATACTGATAGATGAATTAGGAACTCTAAATCCAACATGGTTTGTAGTAGCTGTTTGAAACTTGACAAAATAAAGTAATTCTCAGTTTTGTCTCTATGGTTTATTTCCTCTTCAAGTAGCCCTAAGCAGAGACCTTGGAAAAGCATTTTCATTGAAAGGGGTTGGCATTCGTCCTAGAATCTACGAGTTTCTGAAACCAGCAAATATTTTTTTATCCAATCTTGATGATACTTGGTGGTAATGATCAGTACAAAAATCTCACTTGGCTCACCAAATTTTGTTCTCCTAGGTTGTAGAGTTGGTTTACAGTAGCAGTTTATATTTTTAGGTTTCACTGTGTTGTCTAGTATATAGATAGATGAATTTGGAAC
The DNA here is from genome assembly GCF_048772815.1 of Callospermophilus lateralis. Taxonomy (NCBI): domain Eukaryota; kingdom Metazoa; phylum Chordata; class Mammalia; order Rodentia; family Sciuridae; genus Callospermophilus; species Callospermophilus lateralis. The sequence goes on from NW_027513164.1 coordinate 195,529, forward strand.
TCTAAATCCAACATGGATAGTAGTAGTTCTTTGAAACTTGACAAAATAAAGTAGTTCTCATTTTTGTCTCTATGGTTTTTTTCCTCTTCAATTAGCCATAAGCAGAGAATGGCGAAAAGCACATTCATTGAAAGGGGTTTCCATGCTTCCAGGAAATTACGAGTTTCCGAAATACCAGCAAAAATTTTTTCACCCAATCTTGATGATACTTGGTGGTAATGATCAGAATACAAATCCCACTTGGCTCACCAAATTCTGTTCTTCTAGGTTGAAGCGTTCATTTTCAGTAGCAGTTTTTATTTTTAGGTTTCACTCTGTTCTCTCCTATACAGATTGATGAATTTGGAACTCTAAATCCAACACGGTTTGTAGTAGCTCTTTGAAACTTGACAAAATAAAGTAGTTCTCAGTTTTGTCTCTATGGTTTATTTCCTCTTCAAGTAGCCCTAAGCAGAGACTCTGGAAACACACTTTCATTGAAAGGGGTTGCCAAGCTTCCAAGAAATTACGAGTTTCAGGAATAACAGCAAATATTTTTTCACCCAATCTGGATGTTACTTGGTAAGAATGATCAGTACACAAATCCCACTTGGCTCACCAAGTTTTGTTCTTCTAGGTTAAAGCATTCATTCACAGTAGCTGTTTTTATTTTTAGGTTTCACTCTGTTCTCTCCTATATAGATAAATGAATTTGGATCTCTAAATCCAAATGGTTGGTAGTAGCTCTTTGAAACTTGATAAACTAAGTAGTTCTCAGTTTTGTCTCTAAGGTTTGTTTCCTCTTCAAGTAGCTCTAAGCAGAGACTATGGAAAAGCACTTTAATTGAAATGGGTTGCCAATCTTCCAAGAAATTACGATTTTCCGCCATACCAGCAAATATTTTTCACCCAATCTTGATGATACTTGGTGGTAATTATCAGTTCACAAATCCCACTTGGCTCACCAAATTTTGTTCTTCTAGGTTGAAGCGCTCGTTTACAGTAGCAGTTTTTATTTTTAGGTTTCACTCTGTTCTCTCCTATAAAGATAGATGAATTTGGAGCTCTAAATCCAACATGGTTTGTATTAGCTCTTTGAAACTTGACAAAATAAAGTAATTCTCAGGTTTGTCTCTATGGTTTGTTTCCTCTTCCAGTAGCCATAAGCAGAGAATGGCGAAAAGCACTTTCATTGAAAGGGGTTGCCAAGATTCCAAGAAATTACGAGTTTCCAAAATACCAGCAAATATTTTTTCACCCATTCTTGATGAGAGGTGGTGGTAATGATCACTACAGAAATCCCACTAGGCTCACCAAATTTTGTTCTTCTAGGTTGAAGCGTTCGTTTACAGTAGCAGTTTTTATTTTTAGGTTTCACTCTGTATTCTCCTATATAACTAGATGCATTTGAAACTGTAAATCCAACCTGGTATGTAGTGGCTTTATGAAACTTGACAAAATAAAGTAGTTCTCAGTTTTGTCTCTATGGTTTGTTTCCTCTTCAAGTAGCCATACATAAGAAGAGAATGGCGAAAAGCACTTTCATTGAAAGGGGTTGCCAAGCTTCCAAGAAATTACGAGTTTCCGAAATACCAGCAAAATTTTTTCACCCAATCTTGATGATACTTGGTGGGAATGATCAGTACACAAATCCCACTTGGCTCACCAAATTTTGTTCTTCTAGGTTGAAGCGTTCTTTTACAGTAGCAGTTTTTATTTTTAGGTTTCACTCTATTCTCTCCTATAGAGACAGATGAATTTGGAACTCTAAATGCAACATGGTTTGTAGTAGCTCTTTGAACCTTGACAAAATAAAGTAGTTCTCAGGTTTGTCTCTATGGTTTGTTTCCTCTTCAAGTAGCCGTTTTCAGAGACTGTTGAAAAGCACTTTCATTGAAAGGTTTGGCAAGCGTCCAAGAATCTATGAGTTTCCGAAATACCAGCAAATATTTTTTCGCCCAAACTTGAAGATACTTGGTGATAATGATCAGTACAAAAATCTCACTTGGCTCACCAAATTTTGTTCTCCTAGGTTGTAGAGTTGGTTTACAGTAGCAGTTTTTATTTTTAGGTTTCACTGTGTTGTCTCCTGTATACATAGATGAATTTGGAATTCTAAATCCAACATGGATTGTAGTAGTTCTTTGAAACTTGACAAAATAAAGTAGTTCTCATTTTTGTCTCTATGGTTTGTTTCCTCTTCAATTAGCCATAAGCAGAGAATGGCGAAAAGCACTTTCCTTGAAAGGGGTTTCCACGCTTCCAGGAAATAATGAGTTTCCGAAATACCAGAAAATTTTTTCACCCAATCTTGATGATACTTGGGGGTAATGATCAGAATACAAATCCCACTTGGCTCACCAAATTCTGTTCTTCTAGGTTGAAGCGTTCGTTTACAGTAGCAGTTTTTATTTTTAGGTTTCACTCTGTTTCTCTCCTATACAGATTGATGAATTTGGAATCTAAATCCAACATGGTTTGTAGTAGCTCTTTGAACTTGACAAAATAAAGTAGTTCTCAGTTTTGTCTCTATGGTTTATTTCCTCTTCAATTAGCCTAAGCAGAGACTCTGGAAACGCACTTTCATTGAAAGGGTTTGCCAAGATTCCAAGAAATTAGGAGTTTCCAAAATACCAGCAAATATTTTTTCACCCATTCTTGATGAGAGGTGGTGGTAATGATCACTACAGAAATCCCACTAGGCTCACCAAATTTTGTTCTTCTAGGTTGAATCGTTCGTTTACAGTAGCAGTTTTTATTTTTAGGTTTCACTCTGTATTCTCCTATATAACTAGATGCATTTGAAACTGTAAATCCAACATGGTATGTAGTGGCTTTATGAAACTTGACAAAATAAAGTAGTTCTCAGTTTTGTCTCTATGGTTTGTTTCCTCTTCAAGTAGCCATAAGAAGAGAATGGCGAAAAGCACTTTCATTGAAAGGGGTTGCCAAGCTTCCAAGAAATTACGAGTTTCCGAAATACCAGCAAAATTTTTTCACCCAAACTTGATGATACTTGGTGGGAATGATCAGTACACAAATCCCACTTGGCTCACCAAATTTTGTTCTTCTAGATTGAAGCGTTCTTTTACAGTAGCAGTTTTTATTTTTAGGTTTCACTCTATTCTCTCCTATAGAGACAGATGAATTTGGAACTCTAAATGCAACATGGTTTGTAGTAGCTCTTTGAACCTTGACAAAATAAAGTAGTTCTCAGGTTTGTCTCTATGGTTTGTTTCCTCTTCAAGTAGCCGTTTTCAGAGACTGTTGAAAAGCACTTTCATTGAAATGGTTTGGCAAGCATCCAAGAATCTATGAGTTTCCGAAATACCAGCAAATATTTTTTCACCCAAACTTGAAGATACTTGGTGATAATGATCAGTACAAAAATCTCACTTGGCTCACCAAATTTTGTTCTCCTAGGTTGTAGAGTTGGTTTACAGTAGCAGTTTTTATTTTTAGGTTTCACTGTGTTGTCTCCTGTATAGATAGATGAATTTGGAACTCTAAATCCAACATGGATTGTAGTAGTTCTTTGAAACTTGACAAAATAAAGTAGTTCTCATTTTTGTCTCTATGGTTTGTTTCCTCTTCAAATAGCCATAAGCAGAGAATGGCGAAAAGCACTTTCCTTGAAAGGGGTTTCCACGCTTCCAGGAAATTATGAGTTTCCGAAATACCAGAAAAATTTTTTCACCCAATCTTGATGATACTTGGGGGTAATGATCAGAATACAAATCCCACTTGGCTCACCAAATTCTGTTCTTCTAGGTTGAAGCGTTCGTTTACAGTAGCAGTTTTTATTTTTAGGTTTCACTCTGTTCTCTCCTATACAGATTGATGAATTTGGAACTCTAAATCCAACATGGTTTGTAGTAGCTCTTTGAAACTTGACAAAATAAAGTAGTTCTCAGTTTTGTCTCTATGGTTTATTTCCTCTTCAAGTAGCCCTAAGCAGAGACTCTGGAACGCACTTTCATTGAAAGGGGTTGCCAAGCTTCCAATAAATTACGAGTTTCAGAAATAAGAGCAAATATTTTTTCACCCAATCTGGATGATACTTGGTGGGAATGATCAGTACACAAATCCCACTTGGCTCACCAAGTTTTGTTCTTCTAGGTTGAAGCACTTGTTTACAGTAGCAGTTTTTATTTTTAGGTTTCACTCTGTTGTCTTCTATATAGATAGATGAACTTGGAACTCTAAATCCAAAATGGATTGCAGTAGCTCTTTGAAACTTGACAAAATAAAGTAGTTCTCATTTTTGTCTCTATGGTTTGTTTCCTCTTCAAGTAGCCGTAATCAGAGAATGGCTAAAAGCACTTTCATTGAAAGAGGTTGCCAAGCTACCAAAAAATTACGAGTTTCCGAAATACCAGCTAATATTTTTTCACCCAATCTGCATGATACTTGGTGGGAATGGTCAGAACACAAATCCCCTTGGCTCACCATGTTTTGTTCTTCTAGGTTGAAGCATTCATTCACAGTAGCAGTTTTTATTTTAGGTTTCACTCTGTTCTCTCCTATACAGATAGATGAATTTGGAACTCTAAATCCAACATGGTGTGTAGCAGCTTTTTGAAACTTTACAAAATAACGTAGTTCTCAGTGTTGTCTCTTTGTTTTATTTCCTCTTCAAGTAGCCCTAAGCAGAGACTGTGGAAAAGCACTTTCATTGGAAGGGATTGCCCAGCTTCCAAGAAATTATGAGTTTCTTAAATAACAGCAAATAATTTTTCGTCCAGTCTTGATGATACTTGGTGATAATGATCAGTACACAAATCCCACTTGTTCACCAAATTTTGTTCTTCTAGGTTGAAGCGTTCGTTTACACTAGCAGTTTTTATTTATAGGTTTCACTCTGTTCACTCCTATATAGATAGATGAATTTGGAACTCTAAATCCAACATGGTTTGTAGTAGCTCTTTGAAACTTGACAAAATAAAGTAGTTCTCAGTTTTGTGTCTATAGTTTATTTCATCTTCAAGTAGCCCTAAGAAGAGACTGTGGAAAAGCACTTTCATTGAAGGGGGTAGCCCAGCTTCAAGAAATTACGAGTATCCAAAATAACAGCAAATATTTTTTCACCCAATCTTGATGATACTTGGTGATAATGATCAGTACACAAATCCCACTTGTTCACCAAATTTTGTTCTTCTAGGTTGAAGCGTTCGTTTACAGTAGCAGTTTTTATTTTTAGGTTTTACTCTGTTCTCTCCTATATAAATAGATTAATTTGTAACTCTAAATCCAACATGGTTTGTAATAGCTCTTTGAAACTTGAGAAAATAAAGTAGTTCTCAGTTTTTTCTGTATGGTTTGTTTCGTCTTCAAGTAGCCCCTGTCACAGACTGTGGAAAAGCACTTACATTGAAAGGGGTTGCCAAGCTTCCAAGAAATTACGAGTTTCCGTAATACCAGCAAATATTTTTTACCCAATCTTGATGATACTTGCTGGTAATGATCAGTACACAAATCCCACTTGGCTCACCAAATTTCGTTCTAGGTTGAAGCGTGCGTTTACAGTAGCAGTTTTTATTTTTAGGTTTCACTCTGTTGTCTCCTATATAGATAGATAAATTTGGAACTCTAAATCCAACATGGTTTGTAGTAGCTCTTTGAAACTTGACAAAATATAGTAGTTCTCAGTTTTGTCTCTATGGTTCTTTCCTCTTAATGTAGCCCTAACCAAAGACTGTGGAAAAGCACTTTCATTGAAAGGGGTTGCCAAGGTTCCAAGATATTATGAGTTTCCGAAACACCAGCAAATATTTTCTCACCCAATTTTTTAAGAGAGAGTAAAAGAGGAGAGAGACAGATAGAGAGAGAGAGAGAGAATTTTAATATTTATTTTTTAGTTATCGGCGGACACAACATCTTTGTTTGTACGTGGTGCTGAGAATTGAACCCAGGCCCCACACATGCCAGGCGAGCGCGCTACCACTTGAGCCACATCCCCAGCCCTTTCACCCAATCTTGATGATACTTAGTGGTAATGATCACTACAAAAATCCCACTTGGATCACCAAATTTTGTTCTTCTAGGTTGAAGCGTTCGTTTACAGTCTCAGTTTTTATTTTTAGGTTTCACTCTGATCTCTCCTATATAGATAAAAGAATTTGGATCTCTATATCCAAATGGTTTTTAGTCGCTCTTTGAAACTTGAGAAAATAAAGTAGTTCTCATTTTTGTCTCTATGGTTTGTTTCCTCTTCAAGTAGCCATAAGCAGAGAATGGCGAAAAGCAATTTCATTGAAAGGGGTTTCCAAACTTTCAAGAAACTATGAGTTTCCGAAATACCAGCAAATATTTTTTCACCCAATCTTGATGATACTTGGTGGTAATGATCACTACAAAAATCCCACTTGGATCCCCAAATTTTGTTCTTCTAGGTTGAAGCGTTCGTTTACACTAGCAGTTTTTATTTATAGGTTTCACTCTGTTCACTCCTATATAGATAGATGAATTTGGAACTCTAAATCCAACATGGTTTGTAGTAGCTCTTTGAAACTTGACAAAATAAAGTAGTTCTCAGTTTTGTGTCTATAGTTTATTTCATCTTCAAGTAGCCCTAAGAAGAGACTGTGGAAAAGCACTTTCATTGAAGGGGGCAGCCCAGCTTCCAAGAAATTACGAGTATCCAAAATAACAGCAAATATTTTTTCACCCAATCTTGATGATACTTGGTGATAATGATCAGTACACAAATCCCACTTGTTCACCAAATTTTGTTCTTCTAGGTTGAAGCGTTCGTTTACAGTAGCAGTTTTTATTTTTAGGTTTTACTCTGTTCTCTCCTATATAAATAGATTAATTTGTAACTCTAAATCCAACATGGTTTGTAATAGCTCTTTGAAACTTGAGAAAATAAAGTAGTTCTCAGTTTTTTCTGTATGGTTTGTTTCGTCTTCAAGTAGCCCCTGTCACAGACTGTGGAAAAGCACTTACATTGAAAGGGGTTGCCAAGCTTCCAAGAAATTACGAGTTTCCGTAATACCAGCAAATATTTTTTACCCAATCTTGATGATACTTGCTGGTAATGATCAGTACACAAATCCCACTTGGCTCACCAAATTTCGTTCTAGGTTGAAGCGTGCGTTTACAGTAGCAGTATTTATTTTTAGGTTTCACTCTGTTGTCTCCTATATAGATAGATAAATTTGGAACTCTAAATCCAACATGGTTTGTAGTAGCTCTTTGAAACTTGACAAAATATAGTAGTTCTCAGTTTTGTCTCTATGGTTTCTTTCCTCTTAATGTAGCCCTAACCAAAGACTGTGGAAAAGCACTTTCATTGAAAGGGGTTGCCAAGGTTCCAAGATATTATGAGTTTCCGAAATAACAGCAAATATTTTTTCACCCAATCTTGATGATACTAGGTGGTAATGATCAGTACACCAATCCCACTTGGCTCACCAAATTTTGTTCTTCTAGGTTGAAGCTTTCGTTTACAGTAACAGTTTTTATTTTTATGTTTCACTCTGTTCTCTCCTATATAGATAGATCAATTTGGAACGCTAAATCCAACATGGTTTGTAGTAGCTCCTTGAAACTTGACAAAATAAAGTAGTTCTAAATTTTTCTTTATGGTTTGTTTCCTCTTCAAGTAGCACTAGTCACAGACTGTGGAGAAGCACTTTCATTGAAAGGGGTTGCTAAGCTTCCAAACAATTACTAGTTTCCAAATACCAGCAAATATTTTTTCACTCAACCTTGATGATTCTTGCTGGTAATGATCACTACACAAATCCCACTTGGCTCACCAAATTTTGTTCTTCTAGGTTGAAGCGTTATTTAGAGTAGCCATTTTTATTTTTAGGTTTCACTCTGTTCTCTCCTATACAGATAGATGAATTTGGAACTCTAAATTCAACATGGTTTGTAATAGCTCTTTGAAACTTGACAAAATAAAGTAGTTTTCAGTTTTGTCTCTATGGTTAGTTTCCTCTTCAAGTAGCCCAATGCACAGACTGTGGAAAAGCACTTTCATTGAAAGGGGTTGCCAAGCTTCCAAGAAAGTATGAGTTTCCGAAATACCAGCAAATATTTTCTCACCCAATCTTGATGATACATGATGGTAGTATTCACTACATAAATCCCACTAGGCTCACCAAATTTTGTTCCTCTAGGTTGAAGCGTTCGTATACAGTAGCATTTTTTATTTTTAGGTTTCACTCTGTTCTCTCCTATATAGATAGATGAGTTTGGAACTCTAAATCCAACATGGTTCGTTGTAGCTCTTTGAAACTTGACAAAATAAAGTAGTTTTCAGTTTTGTCTCTATGGTTTGTTTACTCTTCAAGTAGCCCTAATGGGAGACTGGCGAAAAGCAGTTTCATTGAAAGGGGTTGGCAAGCGTCCAAGAATCTACGATTTCCCGAAATACCAGCAAATATTTTTTCACCCAATCTTGATGATACTTGGTTGTAATGATCAGTACACAAATCCCACTAAGCTCACCATATTTTGTTCTTCTATTTTGAAGCGTTCGTTTACAGTAGCAGTTTTTATTTTTAGGTTTCACTCTGTTCTCTTCTATATAGATAGATGAATTTGGAACTCTAAATCCAACATGGTTTGTAGTAGCTCTTTGAAACTTGACAAAATAAAGTAGATCTCTGTTTTTTCTCTATGCTGTGCTTCCTCTTCAAGTAGCCCTATACAGAGACTGTGGAAAAGCACTTTCATTGAAAGGGTTTGCAAAGCTTCCAAGAATTTACGAGTTTCCGAAACACCAGCAAATATTTTTTCACCAAACCTTGATGACAGTTGGTGGTAATGATCAGTACACAAATACCACTTGGCTCACCAAATTTTGTTCTTGTAGGTTGAAGCGTTCGTTTACAGTAGCAGTTTTTATTTTAGGTTTCACTCTCTTTTTTCCTATATGGATAGATGAATTTGGAACTCTAAATCCAACATGGTTTGTAGTAGCTCTTTGAAACTTGACAAAATAAAAAACTTCTCAGTTTTTTATCTATGGTGTGTTTTCTCTTCTAGTAGCCCTAGGCACAGACTGTTGCAAAGCACTTTCATTGAAAGGGGTTGCCAACCTTCAAAGAAATTACGAGTTTCCAAAATACCAGCAAATATTTTTTCCCTCAATCTTGATGATACTTGGTGTTAATGATCAGTACACAAGTCCCACTTGGCTCACCTATTTTTGTTCTTCTAGGTTTAAGCGTTCGTATACAGTAGCAGTTATTATTTTTAGGTTTCACACTCTTCTCTCCTATATAAGTAGATGAATTTGGAACTCTAAATTCAACATGGTTTGTTCTAGCTCTTTGAAACTTGACAAAATAAAGTAGTTCTCAGTTTTGTATCTATGGTTTGTTTCCTCTTCCAGTAGACGTAACCAGAGACAGTGGAAAAGCACTTTCATTGAAAGGGGTTGCCAAGCTTCCAAAAAATTACGAGTTTCCGAAATACCAGCAAATATTTTTTCAACCAATCTTGATGATACTTGGTGGTAATGATCAGTACACTAATCCCACTTGGCAAAACAAATTTTGTTCTTCTAGGTTGAAGCGTTCGTTTACAGAAACAGTTTTTATTTTTAGGTTTCACTCTGTTCTCTCCTTTATAGATAGATGAATTTGGAACTCTAAATCCAACATGGTTTGTAGGCGCTCTTTGAAACTTGACAAAATAAAGTAGTTCTCAGTTTTGTCTCTGTTTTTTTCCTCTTCAAATAGCCCTAATCAGAGACTGGCAAAAAGCACTTTCATTGAAAGGGGTTGGAAAGCATCCAAGAATCTACGAGTTTCCGTAATACCAGCAAATATTTTTTCACCCAATCTTGATGGTACTTGACGGTAATGATCAGTACACAAATCCCTCTTGGCTCACCAAATTTTGTTCTTCTAGGTTGAATCATATGTTTACAGTTGCAGTTTTTATTTTTAGGTTTCACTCTGTTCTCTCCTATATAGATAGATGAATTTGGAACTCTAAATCCAACATGGTTTGTAGTAGCTCTATGAAACTTGACAAAATAAAGTAGTTCTCAGTTTTGTATCTATGGTTAGTTTCCACGTCAAGTATCCCTAAGACGATACATTGGAAAAGCACTTTCATTGAAAGGGGTTGCCAAGCTTCCAAGAAATTACCAGCAAATATTCTTTCACTAAATCTTGATGATACTTGGTTGTAATGATCAGTACACAAATCCCACTTGGCTCACCAAATTGTGTTCTTCTAGGTTGAAGCGTTCGTTTACAGTAGCAGTTTTTATTTTTAGGTTTCACTCTCTTCTCTCCTATATAGATAGATGAATTTGGAACTGTTAATCCAACATGGTTTGTAGTAGCTCTTTGAAACTTCACAAAATAAAGTAGTTCTCAGTTTTGTCTCTATGGTTTGTTTCCTCTTCAAGTAGCCCTAAGCAGAGACTGTGGAAAAGCACTTTTATTGAAAGGCGTTGCCACCTTCCAAGAAATTATGAGTTTCCGAAATACCAGCAAATATTGTTTCACCCAATCTTGATGATACATGGTGGTAATGATCAGTACAAAAATCCCACTTGGCTCACCAAATTTTGTGCTTCTACGTTGAACCGTTCGTTTTCAGTAGCAGTTTTTATTTTTAGATTTCCCTCTGTTCTCTCACATATAGATAGATGAATTTGGAACTCGAATTCCAACATGGTTTGTAGTATCTCTTTGTAACTTGACAAAATAAAGTAGTTCTCAGTTTTGTCTCTGTGGTTTGTTTTCTCTTCAAGTAGCTGTAAGCAGAGACTGTGGAAAAGAACTTTCATTGAAAGTCATTACCAAGCTTCCAAGAAATTACGAGTTTCTGAAATACCGGCAAATATTTTTTTCACCCAATCTTGATGATACATGGTGGTAATGATCAGTACACAATTCCCACTTGGCTCACCAAATTTTGTTCTTCTACGTTGAAGCGTTCGTTTACAATAGCAGTTTTTATTTTAGGTTTCACTCTGTTCTCTCCTATATAGATAGATGAATTTGGAACTCTAAATGCAACATGGTTTGTAGTAGCTCTTTGAAACTTGACAAAATAAAGTAGTTCTCAGTTTTGTCTCTGTGGTTTGTTTTCTCTTCAAGTAGCCCTAAGCAGAGACTGGGAAAATCACTTTCATTGAAAGGGTTTGCCAAGGTTCCAAGAAATTACTAGTTTCCGAAATACCAGTAAGTATTTTTTCACCCAATCTTGATGATACTTGGTTGTAATGATCAGTACACAAATCCCACCTAGCTCACCAAATTTTGTTCTTCTATGTTGAAGCGTTCGTTTACAGTAGCAGTTTTTATTTTTAGGTTTCACTCTGTTCTCTCCTACATAGATAGATGAATTTGGAACTCTAAATCCAGCATGGTTTATAGTAGCTCTTTGAAACTTGACAAAATAATGTAGATCTCAGTTTTGTATCTATGGTTTGTTTCCTCTTCAAGTAGCCCTAACCAGAGACTGTGGAAAAGCACTTTCATTGAAAGGGTTTGCCACGTTTCCAAGAAATTACGAGTTTCCAACATACCAGCAAATATTTTTTCACCCAATCTTGATGATACTTGGTGGTAATGATGAGTACAAATATCTCACTTGGCTTACCAAATTTTGTTCTTCTAGGTTGAAGCGTTCGTTTACAATAGCAGTTTTTATTTTTAGGATTCACTCTGTTCTCTCCTATATAAATAGATGAATTTGGAGGTCTAAATCCAACATGGTTTGTAGTAGCTCTTTGAATCTTCACAAAATAAAGTAGTTCTCAGTTTTGTCTCTATGGTTTGTTTACCCTTAAAGTAGCCTAATCAGAGACTGGCGAAAAGCACTTTCAATGAAAGGGGTTGGCAAGCGTCCAAGAATCTATGAGTTTCTGTAATACCAGCAAATATTTTTTCACCCAATCTTGATGATACTTCGTGGTAATGATCAATACACAAATCCCACTTGGCTCACCAAATTTTGTTCTTCTAGGATGAAGCGTACGTTTAAAGTAGCAGTTTTTATTTTTACGTTTCACTCTCTTCTCTCCTATATAAATAGATGAAAATGGAACTCTGAATCCAACATGGTTTGTAGTAGCTCTTTGAAACTTGACACAATAAAGTAGTTCTCAGTTTTGTCTCTATGGTTTGTGTCCTTTTCAAGTAGGGCTAAGCAGAGACTGGCGATAACCACTTTCATTGAAAGGGGTTGTTAGGCTTCCAAAAAATTATGATTTTCCCGAAATACCAGCACATTTTTTTCACCCAATCTTGATGATACTTGGTGGTAATGATAAGTGTTCTTCTAGGTCAAAGCGTTCGTTTACAAGAGCAGTTTTTATTTTTAGGTTTCACTCTGTTCTCTCCTATATAAATAGATAAATTTGAAACTCTAAATCCAACATGGTTTGTAGAAGCTGTTTGAAACTTGAAAAAATAAAGTAGTTCTCAGTTTTGTCTTTATGGTTTGTTTACTCTTTACGTAGCCTTAATCAGAGACTGGCGAAAAGCACTTTCATTGAAAGGGGTTGCAAGCTTACAAGAAATTATGAGTTTCCAAAATACCAGCAAATATTTTTTCACCCAATCTTGATGATACATGATGGTAGTATTCAGTACATAAATCCCACTGGGATCACCAAATTTTGTTTTTCTAGTTTGAAGCGTTCGTTTACAGTAGCAGTTTTTATTTTTAGGTTTCACTCTGTTCTCTCCTATATAGATAGATGAATTTGAAACACTAAATCCAACATGGTTTGTAGTAGCTCTTTGAAACATGACAAAATAAAGTAGTTCTCAGGTTTGTCTCTATGGGTTGTTTACTCTTCAAGTAGCCCTAATGGGAGACTGGCGAAAAGCACTTTCATTGAAAGGGGTTGGCATGCGTCCAAGAATCTACGAGTTTCAGAAATACCAGCAAATATTTTTTCACCCAATCTTGATTATACTTGGTGGTAATGATCAGTACACAAATCCCACTTAGTTCACCAAATTTTGTTCTTCTAGGTGGAAGCATTCGTTTACAGTAGCAGTTTTTATTTTTAGGTTTCACTCTGTTCTCTCCTATATAAATAGATGAATTTGGAACTCCACATCCAACAAGGTTTCTAGTAGCTCTTTGAATCTTGACAAATTAAAGTAGTTCTCAGTTTTGTCTCTATGGATTCTATCCTTTTCAATTAGCCCTAAGCAGAGATAGTGGAAAAGCACTTTCATAGAAAGGGGTTGCCAATCTTCCAAAAACTTACGAGTTTCCGAAATACCAGCAAATATTTTCTCACCGAATCTTGATGATTCATGATGGTAATGATCAGTACACAAATCCCACTTGACTCACCAAATTTTGTTCTTCTAGGTTAAAGCGCTTGCTTACAGTACCAGTTTTTATTTTGAGGTTTCACTCTGTTGTCTCCTATATAGATAGATGAATTTGGAACTCTAAATCCAACATGGTTTGTAGTAGCTCTCTGAAACTTTACAAAATAAAGTTATTCTCCGTTTTGTTCCTATGGTTTGTTTCCTCTTCCAGTAGCCCTAAGCAGAAACTGGCGAAAAGCACTTTCATTGTAAGGGGTTGCCAAGCTTCCAAGAAATTACGAATTTCTGAAATACCAGCAAATATTTTTTCACCCAATCTTGATGATACTTGGTGGTAATTATCAGTACACAAATCCCACGTGGCTCAGCCAAATTTTGCGCTTCTAGGTTGAAGCGTTCGTTTACAGTAGCAGTTTTTATTTTTAGGTTTCCCTCTGTTCTGTCCTATATAGATAGATGAATTTGGAACTCCAAATCAATCATGGTTTGTAGTAGCTCTTTGAAACTTGACAAAATAAAGTCGTCTCAGTTTTGTCTCTATGGTGTGGTTTCTCTTCAAGTAGCCCTAAGCAGAGACTGTGAAAAGCACTTTCATTGAAAGGGGTTACCAAGTTTCCAAGAAATTACGAGTTTCTGAAATACCAGCAAATATTTTTTCACCCAATCTTGATGCTACATGGTGGTAATGATCAGTACACAAATCCCACTCGGCTCACCAAATTTTGTGCTTCTAGGTTGAAGCGTTCGTTTACAGCAGCAGTTTAAATTTTTAGGTTTCCCTCTGTTCTCTCCTATATAGATAGATGAATTTGGAACACCAAATCCAACATGGTTTGTAGTAGCTCTCTGAAAGTTGACAAAATAAAGTAGTTCTGAGTTTTGTCTCTATGGTTTGTTTCCTCTCCAAGTAGCCCTAAGCAGAGACTGACAAAAAGCACTTTCATTGAAAGGGGTTTCCAGGCTTCCAAGAAATTACGAGTTTCCGAAATACCAGCAAATATTTCTCTCCCAATCTTGATGATTCTTGGTGGTACTGATCAGTACACAAATCCTACTTGGCTCACCAAAATTTGTGCTTCTAGGTTGAAGCGTTCCTTTACAGTAGCAATTATTATTTTTATGTTTCCCTCTGTTCTCTCCTATATAGATAGATGAATTTGGACTCCAAATCCAACAAGGTTTTTAGTAGCTCTTTGAATCTTGACAAAATGTAGTTCTCAGTTTTGTCTCTGTGGATTCTATCCTCTCCATGTAGCCCTAAGCAGAGACTGTGGAAAAGCGCTTTTATAAAAGGGGTTGCCAATCTTCCAAGAAATTACGAGTTTCCGAAATACCAGCAATATTTTTTAAACCAAAGTTGATGATAGTTGATGGTAATGAACAGTACACAAATCCCACTTGGCTCACCTAATTTTGTTCTTCTAGGTTGAAGCGTTTGTTTACAGTAGCAGTTTTTATTTTTAGGTTTCACTTTCTTCTCTCCTATATAAATAGATGAATTTGGAACTCTGAATCCAACATGGTTTGTTGTAGCTCTTTGAAACTTGACAAAATAAAGCAGTTCTCAGTTTTGTCTCTATGGTTTGTTTCCTCTTCAAGTAGCCCTATGCAGAGACTGGCGAAAAGCACTTTCATTGAAAGGTGTTACCAACCTTCCAAAAAATTACGAGTTTCCGAAATACCAGCAATTGTTTTTTCACCCAATCTTGATGATACTTGGTGGTAATGATCAGTACACAAATCCCACTTGGCTCACCAAATTTTGTTTTTCTAGGATGAAGCGTTCGTTTACAGTAACAGTTTTTATTTTTATGTTTCACTCTATTCTCTCCTATATAGATAGATGAATTTGGAACTCCAAATCCAACATGGTTTGTAGTAGCTCTTTGAAACTTGACAAAATAAAGTCGTTCTCAGCTTTGTCTATGGTTTGATTCCTCCTCAAGTAACCCTATGCAGAGACTGTGGAAAAGCTCTTTCATTGAAAGGTGTTGCCAAGCTTCCAAGAAATTAAGTGTTCCCGAAATACGAGCCAATATTTTTTCACCCAATCTTGATTATACATGATGGTAATGATCAGTACACAAATCCCACTTGGCTCACCAAGTTTTGTTTTAGGTTGAAGCGTTCGTTTACAGTAGCAGTTTTTATTTTTAGGTTTCACTCTGTTCTCTCCTATATAGATAGATGAATTTAGAACTCTAAATCCAACATGGTTTGTAGTAGCTCTTTCAAACTTGACAAAATAAAATAGTTCTCAGTTTTGTCTCTATGGTTTGCTTCCTCTTCAAGTAGCCCTATGCAGAGACTGTGGAAAAGCACTTTCATTGATAGTGGTTGCCAAGCTTCCAAGAAATTACGAGTTTCCGAAACACCAGCAAATATTTTTTCACCCAATCTTTATGATACTTGGTAGTAATGATCAGTATACCAATCACACTTGGCTCACCAAATTTTGTTCTTCTAGGTTGAAGTGTTCATTTACAGTAGCAGTTTTTATACTTAGGTTTCACTCTGTTCTTTCCTATACAGAAAGGTGAATGTGGAACTCTAAATCCAAAATGGTTTGTAGTAGCTCTTTGAAACTTGACAAAATAAAGTAGTTCTCAGTTTTGTCTCTATGGCTTGGTTCCACTCCAAGTAGCCCTAAGCAGACAGTGGCGAAAAGACTTTCATTGAAAGATGTTTCCAGGCTTCCAAAAAATTACCAGTTTCCGAAATACCCGCAAATATTTTTCTCCCAATCTTGATGATACCTGGTGGTAATCATCAGTAAACAAACCCACTTGGCTCACCAAAATTTGTGCTTCTAGGTTGAATCGTTCGTTTACAGTAGCAATTTTTATTTTTACGTTTCCCTCTATTCTCTCCTATATAGATAGATGAATTTGGAACTCCAAATCCAACAAGTTTTGTAGTAGCTCTTTGAAACTTGACAAAATAAAGTAGTTCTCAGTTTTGTCTCTATGGATTCTTTCCTCTTCAAGTAGCCCTAAGCAGAGATAGTGGAAAAGCACTTTCATAGAAGGGGCTGCCAATCTTCCAAGAAATTACGAGTTTCCAAAATACCAGCAAATATTTTTTCACCCAATCTTGATGATACTTGGTGGTAATGATCAGAATACAAATCCCACTTGGCTCACCAAATTTTGTTCTTCTAGGTTGAAGCGTTTGTTTACAGTAGCAGTTTTTATAGTTAGGTTTCACTCTGTTTTCTCCTATACAGATAGGTGAAGGTGGAACTCTAAATCCAACATGGTTTGTAGTAGCTCTTTGAAACTGACAAAATAAAGTAGTTCTCAGTTTTGTCTCTATGGTTTTGTTTGTCTCCAAGTAGCCCTAAGAACAGACTGGCGAAAAGCACTTTCATTGAAAGGGGTTGCAAAGCTTCCAAGAAACTACGAATTTCTGAAATACCAGCAAATATTTTTTCACCCAATCTTGATGATACTTGGTGGTAATGATCAGTACACAAATCCCACTTGGCTCAGCCAAATGTTGTGCTTCTAGGTTGAAGCGTTTGTTTACAGTAGCAGTTTTATTTTTAGGTTTCCCTCTGTTCTCTCCTATACAGATAGATTAATTTGGAACTCTAAATCCAACATGGTTTGTAGTAGCTCTTTGAAACTTGCCAAAAAAAATTTGTTCTCAGTTTTGTCTCTATGGTTTTCTTCCTATTCAAGTAGCCCTAATCAGAGAGTGGCGAAAAGCACTTTCATTGAAAGTCGTTGGCAAGTGTCCAAGAATCTACGAGTTTCCGAAATACCAGCAAATATTTTTTCGCCCAATCTTGATGATACTTGATGTTAGTGAAAAGTACACAAATCCCACTTGGCTCACCAAATCTTGTTCTTCTTGGTTGAAGCGTTCGTTAACAGAAGGATTTTGTATTTTTAGGTTTCACTTTCTTCTCTCCTATATAAATTGATGAATTTGGAACTCTAAATCCAACATGGTTTGTAGTAGCTCTTTGAAACTTGACAAAATAAAGTAGTTCTCAGTTTTGTCTCTATGGTTTGTTTTCTCTTCAAGTAGCCCTATGCAGAGACTGGTGAAAAGCACTTTCATTGAAAGGGGTTGAAAAGCTTCCAAGAAATTACGAGTTTTCGAATTACCAGCAAATATTTTTTCACCCAATCTTGATGATACTTGGTGGTAATATTCAGTACACTAATCCCACTTGGCTCACCAAATTTTGTGCTTCTAGGTTGAAGCTTTTGTTTCCAGTAGCAGTTTAAAATTTTAGGTTTCCCTCTGTTCTCTCAGTTTTGTCTCTATGGCTTGCTTCCTCTTCAAGTAGACCTAGGCACAGACTTTGGAAAACACTTTTTTGAAAGGGGTTGCCACGCTTCCAAGAAATTGCGAGTTTCCAAAATACCTGAAAATATTTTTTCACCCAATCTTGATGATACCTGGTGGTAATGATCAGTACACATATCCCACTTGGCTCACCAAATTTTGTTCTTCTAGGTTGAAGCGTTCGTTCACAGTAGCAGTCTTTATTTTTAGATTTCACTGTGTTCTCTCCTATATAGATATATGAATTTGGAACTCTAAATCCAACATGATTTGCAGTAGCTCTTTGAAACTTGACAAAATAAAGTACTTCTAAGTTTTGTCTCTAAGGTTTGTTTCTTCTTCAAGTAGCCCTGGGCACAGAATGTGGAAAAGAACTTTCATTGAAAGGGGTTGCCAAGCTTCCAAAAAATTACGAGTTTCCGAAATACCAGCAAATTTTTTTCACCCAATCTTGTTGATACTTGGTGGTAATGATCAGTACAAAAATCCCACTTGGATCACCAAATTTTGTTCTAGGTTGAAGCGCTCATTTACAGTAGCAGTTTTTATTTTTAGGTTTCACTATGTTGTATTCTATATAGACAGATGAATATGTAACTCTAAATCCAACATGGATTGTAGTAGCTCTTTGAAACTTGACAAAATAAAGTAGTTCTCATTTATCTCTATGGTTTGTTTCCTCTTCAAGTAGCCATAAGCAGAGAATATGGAAAAGCACTTTCATTGAAAGGGGTGGCCAAGCTTCCAAGAAAATATGAGTTTCCGAAATACCAGCAAATATTTTTTCACCCAAGCTTTATGGTACTTGGTGGTAATGATCAGTACACAAATCCCACTTGGCTCACCAAATTTTGTTCTTCTATTTTCAAGCGTTCGTTTACAGTAGCAGTTTTTATTTTTAGGTTTCACTCTGTTGTCTTCAATATAGATAGATGAATTTGGAACTCTAAATCAAACATGGTTTGCAGTAGCACTTTGAAACTTGACAAAATAAAGTAATTCTCAGTTTTGTCTCTATGGTTTATTTCCTCTTCAAGTAGCCCTAAACAGAGACTGTGGAAAAGCACTTTCATTGAAAGGGGTTGCCAAGCTTTCTAGAAATTACGAGTTTCCGAAATACCACCAAATATTTTTTCACCCAACATTGATGATACTTGTTGGTAATGATCAGTACACAAATCCCACTTGGCTCACCAAATTTTGTTCTCCTAGGTTGAAGCGTTCGTTTACAGTAGCAGTTTTTATTTTTAGGTTTCACTCTGTTCTCTCCTATACAGATAGATGAATTTGGAACTCTCAATCCAACATGGTTTGTAGTAGCTCTTTGATACTTGACAAAATAAAGTAGTTTTCAGTTTTGTCTCGATGGTTTGTTTCATCTTCAAGTAGCCCTAAGCAGAGACTGTGGAAAAGCACTTTAATTGAAAGGGTTTGCCAATCTTCCAAGAAATTATGAGTTTCCGAAATACCAGCAAATATTTTTTCACCCAATCTTGATGATACTTGGTGGGAATGATCAGTACACAATTCCCACTTGGCTCACCAAGATTTTTATTCGAGGTTGAAGCATTCATTCACAGTAGCAGTTTTTATTTTTAGGTTTCACTTTGTTCTCTCCTATATAGATAAATGAATTTGGATCCCTAAATCCAACATGGTTTGTAGTAGCCCTTTGAAAATTGACAAAATAAAGTAGTTCTCTGTTTTGTCTCTATGGTTTGTCTCCTCTTCAAGTAGCCCTAAGCAGAGACTGTGGAAAAGCACTTTAATTGAAATGGGTTGCCAATCTTCCAAGAAATTACGAGTTTCCGAAATACCAGCAAATATTTTTCACCCAATCATGATGATACCTGATGGTGATGATCAGTACACAAATCCCACTTGGCTCACCAAATTTTGTTCTTCTAGGTTGAAGTGCTCATTTACAGTAGCAGTTTTTATTTTTAGGTTTCACTATGTTGTATTCTATATAGACAGATGAATATGTAACTCTAAATCCAACATGGATTGTAGTAGCTCTTTGAAACTTGACAAAATAAAGTAGTTCTCATTTATCTCTATGGTTTGTTTCCTCTTCAAGTAGCCCTAAACAGAGACTGTGGAAAAGCACTTTCATTGAAAGGGGTTGCCAAGATTTCTAGAAATTACGAGTTTCCGAAATACCACCAAATATTTTTTCACCCAGCATTGATGATACTTGTTGGTAATGATCAGTACACAAATCCCACTTGGCTCACCAAATTTTGTTCTCCTAGGTTGAAGCGTTCGTTTACAGTAGCAGTTTTTATTTTTAGGTTTCACTCTGTTCTCTCCTATACAGATAGATGAATTTGGAACTCTCAATCCAACATGGTTTGTAGAACTCTTTGAAACTTGACAAAATAAAGTAGTTCTCATTTTTGTCTCTATGGTTTGTTTCCTCTTCAAGTAGACCTAAGCAGAGACTGTGGAAAAGCACTTTAATTGAAAGGGGTTGCCAAGTTTCCAAGAAATTAAGAATTTCCGAAATACCAGCAAATATTTTTTCACCCAATGTTGATGATACTTGGTGGGAATGATCAGTACACAAATCTCACTTGGCTCACCAATTTTTTTTTTTCGAGGTTGAAGCATTCATTCACAGTAGCAGTTTTTATTTTTAGGTTTCACTCTGTTCTCTCCTATATAGATAAATGAATTTGGATCTCTAAATCCAACATGTTTTGAGTAGCTCTTTGAAACTTGACAAAATAAAGTAGTTCTCAGTTTTGTCTCTGGTTTGTTTCCTCTTTAAGTAGCCCTAAGCAGAGAATGGCGAAAGCACTTTCATTGAAATGGGTTGCCAATCTTCCAAGAAATTGCGAGTTTCCGAAATACCAGCAAATATTTTTTCACCCAAACTTGATGATACTTGGTGGTAATGATCAGTACACAAATCCCACTTGGCTCACCAAATTTTGTTCTTCTAGGGTGAAGCGTTCGTTCACAGTAGCAGTTTATATTTTTAGGTTTCACTCTGTTCTCTCCTACATAGATAGATGAATTTGGAACTCTAAATCCAACATGGTTTGTAGTAGCTCTTTGAAACTTGACATAATAAAGTAGTTCTCAGTTTTTTCTTTATGGTTTGTTTCCTCTTCAAGCAGCCTTATGCAGTGACTGTGGAAAAGCACTTTCATTGAAATGGTTGCAAATATTCCAAGAAATTACGAGTTTCCTAAATACCAGCAAATATTTTTTCACCCAATCTTGATGATACTTAATGGTTAAGATCAGTACACAAATCCCACTTGGATCACAAATTTTTTTCTTCTAGGTTGAAGCGTTCCTTTACAGTAGCAGTTTTTATTTTTAGGTTTCACTCTGTTCTCTTCTATATAATAGATGAATTTGGAACTCTAAATCCAACATGTTTTTAGTAGCTCTTTGAAACTTGACAAAATAAAGAAGTTCTCACCTTGTCTCTAAGGTTTGTTTCCTCTTCAAGTAGCCCTAGGCACAGACCTTGGAAAAGCACTTTCATTGAAAGGGTTTGCCAAGCTTCTAAGAAATTACATATTTCCGAATACCAGCAAATATTTTTTCACCCAATCTTGATGATATTCGGTGGTAATGATCAGTACACAAATCCAACAAGGGTCACCAAATTTTGTTTCTCTAGGTTGAAGCGTTCGTTTACAGTCGCAGTTTTTATTTTTAGTTTTCACTCTGTTCTCTCCTATACAGATAGATGAATTTGGAACTCTAAATCCAACATGGTTTGTAGTAGCTCTTGGAAACTTGTCAAAATAAAGTAGTTCTCAGTTTTGTCTCTATGATTTGTTTCCTCTTCAAGTAGCCCTATGCAGAGACTGGTGAAAAGCACATTCATTGAAAGGGTTTGTCAAGCTTCCAAGAAATTACGAGTTTCTGAAAGACCAGCAAATATTTTTTCACCCAATCTTGATGATAATTGGTGTTAATGATCAGTACACAAATACCACTTGGCTCACCATTTTGTTCTTCTAGGTTGAAGCGTTCTTTTACAGTAGCAGTTTTTATTTTTAGGTTTCACTCTGTTCTCTCTTATATAGATAGATGAGTTTGGAACTCTAAATCCAACATGGTTTGTAGTTGCTCTTTGAAACTTGACAAAATAAAGTAATTCTCAGTTTTTTCTGTATGACTTTTTTCCTCTTAAAGTAACCCTAGGCACAGACTGTGGAAAGCACTTTCATTGAAAGTGGTTGCCAAGCTTCCAAGAAATTGCGAGTTTTCGAAATACAACAAATATTTTTTCACCCGAACTTGATGATACTTGGTGGTAATGATCAGTACACAAATCCCACTTGGCTCACCAAATTTTGTTCTTCTAGGGTGAAGCGTTCGTTCACAGTAGCAGTTTATATTTTTAGGTTTCACTCTGTTCTCTCCTACATAGATAGATGAATTTGGAACTCTAAATCCAACATGGTTTGTAGTACCTCTTTGAAACTAGACAAAATAAAGTAGTTCTCAGTTTTTTCTTTATGGTTTGTTTCCTCTTCATGTAGTCGAAATCAGAGACTGGCGAAAAGCTTTCATTGAAATGAGTTGGAAGCGTCCTAAAATCTAAGAGTTTCCGAAATACCACCAAATATTTTTTCACCCAATCTTGATCATACTTGGTGGTAATGACCAGTATACAAATCCCACTTGGCCCACCAATTTTGTTCTTCAAGGTTGAAGCCTTCGTTTACAGTAGCAATTTTTATTTTAGGTTTCACTCTGTTCTCTCCGATATAGATAGATGAATTTGGAACTCTAAATCCAACATTGGTTTGTAGTAGTTCTTTGAAAATTGACTAAATAAAGTAGTTCTCAGATTTGTCTCTATGGTTTGTTTCCTCTTCAAGTACCCTAAGCAGAGACTGGCGAAAAGCACTTTCATTGAAAGGGGTTGTCAAACTTCCAAGAAATTACGAGTTTCCGAAATACCAGCAAATATATTTTTAACCAATCTTAATGATATTTGGTGGTAATGATCAGTACACAAATCCCACTTGGCTCACCAATTTTTGTTCTTCTAGGTTGAAGCGTTCGTTTACAGTAGCAGTTTTTATTTTAGGGTTTCACTCTGTTCTCCTATATAGATAGATGAATTTGGAACTCTAAAAACAACATCGTTTGTAGTAGCTCTTTGAAACTTGACAAAATAAAGTAATTCTCAGTTTTGTCTCTATGGCTTGCTTCCTCTTCAAGTAGCCCTAGGCACAGACTTTGGAAAACACTTTTTTGAAAGGGGTTGCCACGATTCCAAGAAATTGCGAGTTTCCGAAATACCTGAAAATATTTTTTCACCCAATCTTGATGATACCTGGTGGTAATGATCAGTACACATATCCCACTTGGCTCACCAAATTTTGTTCTTCTAGGTTGAAGCGTTCGTTCACAGTAGCAGTCTTTATTTTTAGATTTCACTGTGTTCTCTCCTATATAGATATATGAATTTGGAACTCTAAATCCAACATGATTTGCAGTAGCTCTTTGAAACTTGACAAAATAAAGTACTTCTAAGTTTTGTCTCTAAGGTTTGTTTCCTCTTCAAGTAGCCCTGGGCACAGAATGTGGAAAAGAACTTTCATTGAAAGGGGTTGCCAAGCTTCCAAAAAATTACGAGTTTCCGAAATACCAGCAAATTTTTTTCACCCAATCTTTTTGATACTTGGTGGTAATGATCAGTACAAAAATCCTACTTGGATCACCAAATTTTGTTCTAGGTTGAAGCGCTCATTTACAGTAGCAGTTTTTATTTTTAGGTTTCACTATGTTGTATTCTATATAGACAGATGAATATGTAACTCTAAATCCAACATGGATTGTAGTAGCTCTTTGAAACTTGACAAAATAAAGTAGTTCTCATTTATCTCTATGGTTTGTTTCCTCTTCAAGTAGCCATAAGCAGAGAATATGGAAAAGCACTTTCATTGAAAGGGGTGGCCAAGCTTCCAAGAAAATATGAGTTTCCGAAATACCAGCAAATATTTTTTCACCCAAGCTTTATGGTACTTGGTGGTAATGATCAGTACACAAATCCCACTTGGCTCACCAAATTTTGTTCTTCTATTTTCAAGCGTTCGTTTACAGCAGCAGTTTTTATTTTTAGGTTTCACTCTGTTGTCTTCAATATAGATAGATGAATTTGGAACTCTAAATCAAACATGGTTTGCAGTAGCACTTTGAAACTTGACAAAATAAAGTAATTCTCAGTTTTGTCTCTATGGTTTATTTCCTCTTCAAGTAGCCCTAAACAGAGACTGTGGAAAAGCACTTTCATTGAAAGGGGTTGCCAAGCTTTCTAGAAATTACGAGTTTCCGAAATACCACCAAATATTTTTTCACCCAACATTGATGATACTTGTTGGTAATGATCAGTACACAAATCCCACTTGGCTCACCAAATTTTGTTCTCCTAGGTTGAAGCGTTCGTTTACAGTAGCAGTTTTTATTTTTAGGTTTCACTCTGTTCTCTCCTATACAGATAGATGAATTTGGAACTCTCAATCCAACATGGTTTGTAGTAGCTCTTTGATACTTGACAAAATAAAGTAGTTTTCAGTTTTGTCTCGAAGGTTTGTTTCCTCTTCAAGTAGCCCTAAGCAGAGACTGTGGAAAAGCACTTTAATTGAAAGGGTTTGCCAATCTTCCAAGAAATTATGAGTTTCCGAAATACCAGCAAATATTTTTTCACCCAATCTTGATGATACTTGGTGGGAATGATCAGTACACAATTCCCACTTGGCTCACCAAGATTTTTATTCGAGGTTGAAGCATTCATTCACAGTAGCAGTTTTTATTTTTAGGTTTCACTTTGTTCTCTCCTATATAGATAAATGAATTTGGATCCCTAAATCCAACATGGTTTGTAGTACCCTTTGAAAATTGACAAAATAAAGTAGTTCTCTGTTTTGTCTCTATGGTTTGTCTCCTCTTCAAGTAGCCCTAAGCAGAGAATGTGGAAAAGCACTTTAATTGAAATGGGTTGCCAATCTTCCAAGAAATTACGAGTTTCCGAAATACCAGCAAATATTTTTCACCCAATCATGATGATACCTGATGGTGATGATCAGTACACAAATCCCACTTGGCTCACCAAATTTTGTTCTTCTAGGTTGAAGCGCTCATTTACAGTAGCAGTTTTTATTTTTAGGTTTCACTATGTTGTATTCTATATAGACAGATGAATATGTAACTCTAAATCCAACATGGATTGTAGTAGCTCTTTGAAACTTGACAAAATAAAGTAGTTCTCATTTATCTCTATGGTTTGTTTCCTCTTCAAGTAGCCCTAAACAGAGACTGTGGAAAAGCACTTTCATTGAAAGGGGTTGCCAAGATTTCTAGAAATTACGAGTTTCCGAAATACCACCAAATATTTTTTTCACCCATCATTGATGATACTTGTTGGTAATGATCAGTACACAAATCCCACTTGGCTCACCAAATTTTGTTCTCCTAGGTTGAAGCGTTCGTTTACAGTAGCAGTTTTTATTTTTAGGTTTCACTCTGTTCTCTCCTATACAGATAGATGAATTTGGAACTCTCAATCCAACATGGTTTGTAGAACTCTTTGAAACTTGACAAAATAAAGTAGTTCTCATTTTTGTCTCTATGGTTTGTTTCCTCTTCAAGTAGACCTAAGCAGAGACTGTGGAAAAGCACTTTAATTGAAAGGGGTTGCCATGTTTCCAAGAAATTAAGAATTTCCGAAATACCAGCAAATATTTTTTCACCCAATGTTGATGATACTTGGTGGGAATGATCAGTACACAAATCTCACTTGGCTCACCAATTTTTTTTTTCGAGGTTGAAGCATTCATTCACAGTAGCAGTTTTTATTTTTAGGTTTCACTCTGTTCTCTCCTATATAGATAAATGAATTTGGATCTCTAAATCCAACATGTTTTGAGTAGCTCTTTGAAACTTGACAAAATAAAGTAGTTCTCAGTTTTGTCTCTGGTTTGTTTCCTCTTTAAGTAGCCCTAAGCAGAGAATGGCGAAAGCACTTTCATTGAAATGGGTTGCCAATCTTCCAAGAAATTACGAGTTTCCGAAATACCAGCAAATATTTTTTCACCCAAACTTGATGATACTTGGTGGTAATGATCAGTACACAAATCCCACTTGGCTCACCAAATTTTGTTCTTCTAGGGTGAAGCGTTCGTTCACAGTAGCAGTTTATATTTTTAGGTTTCACTCTGTTCTCTCCTACATAGATAGATGAACTTGGAACTCTAAATCCAACATGGTTTGTAGTAGCTCTTTGAAACTTGACATAATAAAGTAGTTCTCAGTTTTTTCTTTATGGTTTGTTTCCTCTTCAAGCAGCCTTATGCAGTGACTGTGGAAAAGCACTTTCATTGAAATGGTTGCAAATATTCCAAGAAATTACGAGTTTCCTAAATACCAGCAAATATTTTTTCACCCAATCTTGATGATACTTAATGGTTAAGATCAGTACACAAATCCCACTTGGATCACAAATTTTTTTCTTCTAGGTTGAAGCGTTCCTTTACAGTAGCAGTTTTTATTTTTAGGTTTCACTCTGTTCTCTTCTATATAATAGATGAATTTGGAACTCTAAATCCAACATGTTTTTAGTAGCTCTTTGAAACTTGACAAAATAAAGAAGTTCTCACCTTGTCTCTAAGGTTTGTTTCCTCTTCAAGTAGCCCTAGGCACAGACCTTGGAAAAGCACTTTCATTGAAAGGGTTTGCCAAGCTTCTAAGAAATTACATATTTCCGAATACCAGCAAATATTTTTTCACCCAATCTTGATGATATTCGGTGGTAATGATCAGTACACAAATCCAACAAGGGTCACCAAATTTTGTTTCTCTAGGTTGAAGCGTTCGTTTACAGTCGCAGTTTTTATTTTTAGTTTTCACTCTGTTCTCTCCTATACAGATAGATGAATTTGGAACTCTAAATCCAACATGGTTTGTAGTAGCTCTTGGAAACTTGTCAAAATAAAGTAGTTCTCAGTTTTGTCTCTATGATTTGTTTCCTCTTCAAGTAGCCCTATGCAGAGACTGGTGAAAAGCACATTCATTGAAAGGGTTTGTCAAGCTTCCAAGAAATTACGAGTTTCCGAAAGACCAGCAAATATTTTTTCACCCAATCTTGATGATAATTGGTGTTAATGATCAGTACACAAATACCACTTGGCTCACCATTTTGTTCTTCTAGGTTGAAGCGTTCTTTTACAGTAGCAGTTTTTATTTTTAGGTTTCACTCTGTTCTCTCTTATATAGATAGATGAGTTTGGAACTCTAAATCCAACATGGTTTGTAGTTGCTCTTTGAAACTTGACAAAATAAAGTAATTCTCAGTTTTTTCTGTATGACTTTTTTCCTCTTAAAGTAACCCTAGGCACAGACTGTGGAAAGCACTTTCATTGAAAGTGGTTGCCAAGCTTCCAAGAAATTGCGAGTTTTCGAAATACAGCAAATATTTTTTCACTCGAACTTGATGATACTTGGTGGTAATGATCAGTACACAAATCCCACTTGGCTCACCAAATTTTGTTCTTCTAGGGTGAAGCGTTCGTTCACAGTAGCAGTTTATATTTTTAGGTTTCACTCTGTTCTCTCCTACATAGATAGATGAATTTGGAACTCTAAATCCAACATGGTTTGTAGTACCTCTTTGAAACTTGACAAAATAAAGTAGTTCTCAGTTTTTTTTTTATGGTTTGTTTCCTCTTCATGTAGTCGAAATCAGAGACTGGCGAAAAGCTTTCATTGAAATGAGTTGGAAGCGTCCTAAAATCTAAGAGTTTCCGAAATACCACCAAATATTTTTTCACCCAATCTTGATCATACTTGGTGGTAATGACCAGTATACAAATCCCACTTGGCCCACCAATTTTGTTCTTCAAGGTTGAAGCCTTCGTTTACAGTAGCAATTTTTATTTTTAGGTTTCACTCTGTTCTCTCCGATATACATAGATGAATTTGGAACTCTAAATCCAACATTGGTTTGTAGTAGTTCTTTGAAAATTGACTAAATAAAGTAGTTCTCAGATTTGTCTCTATGGTTTGTTTCCTCTTCAAGTACCCTAAGCAGAGACTGGCGAAAAGCACTTTCATTGAAAGGGGTTGTCAAACTTCCAAGAAATTACGAGTTTCCGAAATACCAGCAAATATATTTTTAACCAATCTTAATGATATTTGGTGGTAATGATCAGTACACAAATCCCACTTGGCTCACCAATTTTTGTTCTTCTAGGTTGAAGCGTTCGTTTACAGTAGCAGTTTTTATTTTAGGGTTTCACTCTGTTCTCCTATATAGATAGATGAATTTGGAACTCTAAAAACAACATCGTTTGTAGTAGCTCTTTGAAACTTGACAAAATAAAGTAATTCTCAGTTTTGTCTCTATGGCTTGCTTCCTCTTCAAGTAGCCCTAGGCACAGACTTTGGAAAACACTTTTTTGAAAGGGGTTGCCACGATTCCAAGAAATTGCGAGTTTCCGAAATACCTGAAAATATTTTTTCACCCAATCTTGATGATACCTGGTGGTAATGATCAGTACACATATCCCACTTGGCTCACCAAATTTTGTTCTTCTAGGTTGAAGCGTTCGTTCACAGTAGCAGTCTTTATTTTTAGATTTCACTGTGTTCTCTCCTATATAGATATATGAATTTGGAACTCTAAATCCAACATGATTTGCAGTAGCTCTTTGAAACTTGACAAAATAAAGTACTTCTAAGTTTTGTCTCTAAGGTTTGTTTCCTCTTCAAGTAGCCCTGGGCACAGAATGTGGAAAAGAACTTTCATTGAAAGGGGTTGCCAAGCTTCCAAAAAATTACGAGTTTCCGAAATACCAGCAAATTTTTTTTCACCCAATCTTGTTGATACTTGGTGGTAATGATCAGTACAAAAATCCCACTTGGATCACCAAATTTTGTTCTTCTAGGTTGAAGATTTCGTTTACAATAGCAGTTTCATTTTTAGGTTTCACTCTGTTCTCTTCTATATAGATAGATGATTTTGGAACTATAAATGCAACATGGTCTGTAGTAGCTCTTTGCAACTTTATAAAATAAAGTAGTTCTCAGTTTTGTCTCAATAGTTTGTTTCCTCTTCATGTATCCTTAAGCAGAGACCTTGGAATAGCAATTTTATTGAAAGGGGTTGCCAAGCTTCCAAGAAATTACGAGTTTCCGAAATAACAGCAAATATTTTTTCACCCAACCTTGATGATACTTGTTGGTAATGATCAGTACATAAATCCCACTTGTCTGACCAAATTTTGTTCTTGTAGGTTGAAGAGTTCGTTTACAGTAGCAGTTTTTATTTTTAGGTTTCACTCTGTTCTCTCCTAAACAGATAGATGAATTTGGAACTCTCAATCCAACATGGTTTGTAGTAGCTCTTTGAAACTTGACAAAATAAAGTAGTTCTCAGTTTTGTCTCGATGGTTTGTTTCCTCTTCAAGTAGCCCTAACCAGAGACTGTGGAAAAGCACTTTAATTGAAAGGGGTTGCCAAGTTTCCAAGAAATTATGAGTTTCCGAAATACCAGCAAATATTTTTTCACCCAATCTTGATGATACTTGGTGGGAATGATCAGTACATAATTCCCACTTGGCTCACCAAGATTTTTATTCGAGTTTGAAGCATTCATTCACAGTAGCAGTTTTTATTTTTAGGTTTCACTTTGTTCTCTCCTATATAGATAAATGAATATGGATCCCTAAATTCAACATGGTTTGTAGTAGCCCTTTGAAAATTGACAAAATAAAGTAGTTCTCTGTTTTGTCTCTATGGTTTGTCTCATCTTCAAGTAGCCCTAAGCAGAGACTGTGGAAAACACTTTCATTGAAATGGGTTGCCAATCTTCCAAGAAATTACGAGTTTCCGAAATACCAGCAAATATTTTTCACCCAATCTTGATGATACCTGATGGTGATGATCAGTACACCAATCCCACTTGGCTCACCAAATTTTGTTCTAGGTTGAAGCGCTCATTTACAGTAGCAGTTTTTATTTTTAGGTTTCACTATGTTGTATTCTATATAGACAAATGAATATGTAACTCTAAATCCAACAAGAATTGTAGTAGCTCTTTGAAACTTTACAAAATAAAGTAGTTCTCATTTATCTCTATGGTTTGTTTCCTCTTCAAGTAGCCATAAGCAGAGAATATGGAAAAGCACTTTCATTGAAAGGGGTGGCCAAGCTTCCAAGAAAATATGAGTTTCCGAAATACCAGCAAATATTTTTTCACCCAAGCTTTATGGTACTTGGTGGTAATGATCAGTACACAAATCACACTTGGCTCACCAAATTTTGTTCTTCTATATTCAAGCGTTCGTTTACAGTAGCAGTTTTTATTTTTAGGTTTCACTCTGTTGTCTTCAATATAGATAGATGAATTTGGAACTCTAAATCAAACATGGTTTGCAGTAGCACTTTGAAACTTGACAAAATAAAGTAATTCTCAGTTTTGTCTCTATGGTTTATTTCCTCTTCAAGTAGCCCTAAACAGAGACTGTGGAAAAGCACTTTCATTGAAAGGGGTTGCCAAGCTTTCTAGAAATTACGAGTTTCCGAAATACCACCAAATATTTTTTCACCCAACATTGATGATACTTGTTGGTAATGATCAGTACACAAATCCCACTTGGCTCACCAAATTTTGTTCTCCTAGGTTGAAGCGTTCGTTTACAGTAGCAGTTTTTATTTTTAGGTTTCACTCTGTTCTCTCCTATACAGATAGATGAATTTGGAACTCTCAATCCAACATGGTTTGTAGTAGCTCTTTGATACTTGACAAAATAAAGTAGTTTTACGTTTTGTCTCGATGGTTTGTTTCCTCTTCAAGTAGCCCTAAGCAGAGACTGTGGAAAAGCACTTTAATTGAAAGGGGTTGCCAAGTTACCAAGAAATTATGAGTTTCCGAAATACCAGTAAATATTTTTTCACCCAATCTTGATGATACTTGGTGGGAATGATCAGTACACAATTCCCACTTGGCTCACCAAGATTTTTATTCGAGGTTGAAGCATTCATTCACAGTAGCAGTTTTTATTTTTAGGTTTCACTTTGTTCTCTCCTATATAGATAAATGAATTTGGATCCCTAAATCCAACATGGTTTGTAGTAGCCCTTTGAAAATTGACAAAATAAAGTAGTTCTCTGTTTTGTCTCTATGGTTTGTCTCCTCTTCAAGTAGCCCTAAGCAGAGACTGTGGAAAAGCACTTTCATTGAAATGGGTTGCCAATCTTCCAAGAAATTACGAGTTTCCGAAATACCAGCAAATATTTTTCACCCAATCTTGATGATACCTGATGGTGATGATCAGTACACAAATCCCACTTGGCTCACCAAATTTTGTTCTTCTAGGTTGAAGCGCTCATTTACAGTAGCAGTTTTTATTTTTAGGTTTCACTATGTTGTATTCTATATAGACAGATGAATATGTAACTCTAAATCCAACATGGATTGTAGTAGCTCTTTGAAACTTGACAAAATAAAGTAGTTCTCATTTTTGTCTCTATGGTTTGTTTCCTCTTCAAGTATCCATAAGCAGAGAATATGGAAAAGCACTTTTATTGAAAGGGGTGGCCAAGCTTCCAAGAAAATATGAGTTTCCGAAATAAAAGCAAATATTTTTTCACCCAAGCTTTATGGTACTTGGTGGTAATGATCAGTACACAAATCCCACTTGGCTCACCAAATTTTGTTCTTCTATTTTCAAGCGTTCGTTTACAGTAGCATTTTTTATTTTTAGGTTTCACTCTGTTGTCTTCAATATAGATAGATGAATTTGGAACTCTAAATCGAACATGGTTTGCAGTAGCACTTTGAAACTTG
This sequence comes from Callospermophilus lateralis, assembly GCF_048772815.1. Lineage (NCBI taxonomy): Eukaryota > Metazoa > Chordata > Mammalia > Rodentia > Sciuridae > Callospermophilus > Callospermophilus lateralis. The sequence goes on from NW_027513164.1 coordinate 226,906, forward strand.
ACAAAATAAAGTAATTCTCAGTTTTGTCTCTATGGTTTATTTCCTCTTCAAGTAGCCCTAAACAGAGACTGTGGAAAAGCACTTTCATTGAAAGGGGTTGCCAAGCTTTCTAGAAATTACGAGTTTCCGAAATACCACCAAATATTTTTTCACCCAACATTGATGATACTTGTTGGTAATGATCAGTACACAAATCCCACTTGGCTCACCAAATTTTGTTCTCCTAGGTTGAAGCGTTCGTTTACAGTAGCAGTTTTTATTTTTAGGTTTCACTCTGTTCTCTCCTATACAGATAGATGAATTTGGAACTCTCAATCCAACATGGTTTGTAGTAGCTCTTTGAAACTTGACAAAATAAAGTAGTTCTCAGTTTTGTCTCTATGGTTTGTTTCCTCTTCAAGTAGACCTAAGCAGAGACTCTGGAAAAGCACTTTAATTGAAATGGGTTGCCAATCTTCCAAGAAATTACGAGTTTCCGAAATACCAGCAAATATTTTTTCACCCAAACATGATGATACTTGGTGGTAATGATCAGTACACAAATCCCACTTGGCTCACCAAATTTTGTTCTTCTAGGGTGAAGCATTCGTTCACAGTAGCAGTTTATATTTTTAGGTTTCACTCTGTTCTCTCCTACATAGATAGATGAATTTGGAACTCTAAATCCAACATGGTTTGTAGTAGCTCTTTGAAACTTGACATAATAAAGTAGTTCTCAGTTTTTTCTTTATGGTTTGTTTCCTCTTCAAGCAGCCTTATGCAGTGACTGTGGAAAAGCACTTTCATTGAAATGGTTGCAAATATTCCAAGAAATTACGAGTTTCCTAAATACCAGCAACTATTTTTTCACCCAATCTTGATGATACTTGATGGTAAAGATCAGTACACAAATCCCACTTGGATCACAAATTTTTTTCGTCTAGGTTGAAGTGTTCGTTTACAGTAGCAGTTTTTATTTTTAGGTTTCACTCTGTTCTCTCCTATATAGATAGATAAATTTGGAACTCTAAATCCTACATGGTTTGTAGTAGCTATTTGAAACTTGAGAAAATAAAATAGTTCTCAGTTTTGTCTCTAAGGTTTGTTTTTTCTTCAAGTAGACCTAGTCACAGACTGTGAAAAAGCACTTTCATTGAAAGGGGTTGCCAAGCTTCCAAGAAATTACGAGTTTCCGAAATACCAGGAAATATTTTTTCACCCAATCTTGATGATACTTCGCGGTAATGATCAGTACACAAATCCCACTTGGCTCACCAAATTTTGTTCTTCCAGTTTGAAGCATTATTTACACTAGCAGTTTTATTTTTAGGTTTCACTCTGTTCTCTCCTATACAGATAGATGAATTTGGAACTCTAAATCCAACATGGTTTGTAGTAGCTCTTTGAAACTTGACAAATTAAAGTAGTTCTCAGTTTTGTCTCTATGGTTTGTTTCCTATTGAAGTAGCCCTATGCATAGACTGTGGAAAAGCACTTTCATTGAAAGGGTTTGCCAAGTGTCCAAGAAATTATGAGTTTCTGAAATACCAGCAAATATTTTTTCACCCAATCTTGATGATACTTGATGGTAGTGATCAGTACACAAATCCCACTTGGCTCACCAAATCTTGTTCTTCTAGGTTGAAGCGTTCATTTACAGTAGCAGTATTTATTCTTAGGTTTCAATCTGTTCTCTCCTATGTAGTTAGATGAATTTGGAACTCTAAATGCAACTTGGGTTGTAGTAGCTGTTTGAAACTTGACAAAATAAAGTAGCTCTCAGTTTTGTCTCTATTGTTTGTTTGCTCTTCAAAAAGCCCTAAGCAGAGACTGGCGAAAAGCACTTTCATTAAAAGGGGTTGCTAAGCTTTCAAGAAATTACGAGGTTCTGAAATACCAGCAAATATTTTTTCACTCATCTTGATGATACATGGTGGTAATAATCAGTACACAATTCCCACTTGGCTCACCAAATTTTGTTGTTCTAGGTTGAAGCGTTATTTACAGTAAGAGTTTTTATTTTTAGGTTTCACTCTGTTCTCTCCTATACAGATAGATGAATTTGGAACTCTAAATCCAACATGGTTTGTAGTAGGTCTTTGAAACTTGACAAAATAAAGTAGATCTCAGTTTTGTCTCTATGGTTTGTTTCCTCTTCATGTAGCCCTAATCAGAGACTGGCGAAAACACATTCATTGGAAGGGGTTGGCACACTTCCAAGAATCTATGAGTTTCCGAAATACCAACAAATATTATTTCACCCAAACTTGATGATACTTGGTGGTAATGATCAGTACACAATTCCCACTTCGCTTACCAATTTTGTTCTTTTAGGTTGAAGCGTTCGTTTACCTTAGTAGTTTTTATTTTTAATATTCACTCTCTTCTCTCCTATATAAATAGATGAATTTGAAACTCTAAATCCAACATGGTTTGTAGTAGCTATTTGAAACATGAGAAAATAAAATAGTTCTCAGTTTTGTCTCTAAGGTTTGTTTTTTCTTCAAGTAGACCTAGTCACAGACTGTGAAAAAGCACTTTCATTGAAAGGGGTTGCCAAGCTTCCAAGAAATTACGAGTTTCCGAAATACCAGGAAATATTTTTTCACCCAATCTTGATGATACTTCGTGGTAATGATCAGTACCCAAATCCCACTTGGCTCACCAAATTTTGTTCTTCCAGTTTGAAGCGTTATTTACACTAGCAGATTTATTTTTAGGTTTCACTCTGTTCTCTCCTATACAGATAGATGAATTTGGAACTCTAAATCCAACATGGTTTGTAGTAGCTCTTTGAAACTTGACAAAATAAAGTAGTTCTCAGTTTTGTCTCTATGGTTTGTTTCCTCTTCAAGTAGCCCAATGTCTCAAAAGCACTTTCATTGAAAGGGGTTGCCAATCTTCCAAGAAACTACGAGTTTTCTAAATACCAGCAAATATTTTTTCACCCAATCTTGATGATACTTGGTGGGAATGATCAATACACAAGTCCCACTTCCCTTACCTAATTTTGTTCTTTTAGGTTGAAGCGTTCGTTTACCTTAGCAGTTTTTATTTTTAGGATTCACTCTCTTCTCTCCTATATAAATAGATGAATTTGGAATACTAAATCCAACATTGTTGGTAGTAGCTCTTTGAAACTTGAGAAAATATAGTAATTCTCAGTTTTGTCTCTATGGTTTGTTTACTCTTCAAGTAGCCCTAATCAGAGACTGGCTAAAAGCACTTTCATTGAAAGGGTTGGCAACCATCCAAGAATCTACAAGTTTCCGTAATGCCAGCAAATATTTTTTCGCCCAATCATGATGATACTTGGTGGTAATAAAGTAGTTCTCAGTTTTGTATCTATGGTTTGTTTCCTCTTCAATTAGCTCTAGGCACAGACTGTGGTAAAGCACTTTAATTGAAAGGGGTTGCCAAGCTTCTAAGAAATTATGAGTTTCTAAAATACCAGCAAATATTTTTTTACCCAATCTTGATGATACTTGGTGGTAATGATCAGTACACAAGTCCCACTGGGCTCACCAAATTTTGTTCTTCTAGGTTGAAGCGTTCGTTTACAGTAGCAGTTTTTATTTGTAGGTTTCACTCTCTCCTCTACTATATAAATAGATGAATTTGGAACTCTAAATCCAACATGGTTTCCAGTAGCTCTTTGAAACTTAACAAAATAAAGTATTTCTCAGTTTTGTCTCTATGGTTTGTTTCCTCTTCAAGTAGTCCTAATCAGAGACTGGCGAAAAGCACTTTCATTGAAAGGGGTTGGCAAGCGTCCAAGAATCTACGAGTTTCCGAAATACTAGCAAATATTTTTTCGCCCAATTTTGATGATACTTGGTGGTAATGATCAACATACAAATCCCACTTGGCTCACCAAATTTTGTTCTTCTAGGTTGAAGCGTTCGTTTACAGTAGCAGTTTATATTGTTAGATTTCACTCTGTTCTCTCCTATATAGATAGATGAATATGGAACTCTAAATCCAACATGGTTTGTAGTAGCTCTTTGAAACTTGACAAAATAAAGTAGCTCTCAGTTTTGTCTCTATGGTTTGTTTTCTTTTCAAGTAGCCCTAAGCAGAGACTGTGGATAAGCACTTTCATTGAAAGGGGTGGCCAAGCTTCCAAAAAATTACGAGTTACCAAAATAGCAGCAAATATTTTTTCACCCAATCTTGATGATACTTGGTGGTAATGATCAGTACACAAATCCCACTTTGCTCACCAAATTTTGTTCTTCTAGGTTGAAGTGTTATTTTCAGTAACAGTTTTTATTTTAAGTTTCACTCTGTTCTCTCCTATACAGATAGATAAATTTATAACTCTAAATCCAATATGGTTTGTTGTAGCTCTTAGAAACTTGACAAAATAAAGTAGTTCTCAGTATTGTCTCTATGGTTTTTTCCTCTTCAACTAGCCCTATGCACAAACTGTTGAAAAGAACTTTCATGGAAAAGGGTTGCCAAGCTTCCAAAAAATTACGACTTTTCAAAATACCAACAAATATTTTTTCACCCAATCTTAATGATAATTGATGGTTATGATCAGCACACAAATCCCACTTGTCTCACCAAATTTTGTTCTTCTAGGTTGAAGCGTTCGTATTCAGTAGCAGTTTTTATTTTTAGGTTTCATTCTGTTGTCTCCTATATAGTTAGATAAATTTGGAACTCTAGATGCAACATGGGTTGTAGTAGCTCTTTGAAACTTGACAAAATAAATTAGTTCTCAGTTTTGTCTCTATGGTTTGTTTACTCTTCAAGTAGCCCTAATCGGAAACTGGCGGGAATCACTTTCATTGAAAGGGGTTGGCAAGCGTCCAAGAATCTACGAGTTTCCGAAATACCAGCAAACATTTTTTCGCCCAATCTTGATGATACGTGGTGGTAATGATCATCACACAAATCCCACCTGGCTCACAAAATTTTGTGCTTCTAGGTTGAAGCGTTCGTTTACAGTAGCATTTTTTATTTTTAGGTTTGACTCTGTTCTCTTATATACAGATTGATGAATTTGGAACTCTAATTCCAACATGGTTTGTGGTAGCTCTTTGAAACTTGAAAAATAAAGTAGTTCTCAGTTTTGTCTCTATGGTTTGTTTCCTCATCAAGTAGCCCTAAGCAGAGACTGGCGAAAACCATTTTCATTGAAAGGGTTGCCACCTTCCAAAAATTACGAGTTTCCGAACTACCAGCAAATATTTTGACACCCAATCTTGATGATACATGGTCGTAATGATCAGTACAGAATTCCCACTTGGCTCACCAAATTTTGTTCTTCTAGGTGGAAGCGTTCGTTTACAGTAGCAGTTTTTATTTTTAGGTTTCACTCTGTTCTCTCCTATATATATAGATGAATTTGGAACTCTAAATCCAACATGGTTTGTAGTAGCTCCTTGATACTTGACAAAATAAAGTAGTTCTCCGTTTTGTCTCTATGATTTGTTTCCTCTTCAAGTAGCCCTAAGCAGAGACTGGCGAAAAGCATTTTCATTGAATGGGTTGACATCTTCCAAAAATTAGGAGTTTCCGACTACCAGCAAACATTTTTTCACCCAATCTTGATGATACTTGGTGGGAATAATCAGCACACAAATCCCACTTGGCTCACCAAATTTCGTTCTTTTAGGTTGAAGAGTTCTTTTACAGTAGCAGTTTTAATTTTTAGGATTCACTCTCTTCTCTCCTATATAGATAGATGAATTTGGAACTCTAAATCCAACATGGTTTGTAGTAGCTCTTTGAAACTTGACAAAATAAAGTAGTTCTCAGTTTTGTCTCTTTGGTTTGTTTCCTCTTCAATTAGCCCTAATCAGAGACTGTCGAAAAGCACTTTGATTGAAAGGAGTTACCAAGCTACCAAGAAATTACGAGTTTCCGAAATACCAGCAAATATATTTTGACCCAATCTTGATGATACTTGGTGGTAATGATCATCACACAAATCGCACTTGGCTCACCAAATTTTTTGCTTCTAGTTTGATGCGTTCGTTTACAGTAGTGTTTTTTATTATTATGTTTCACTCTGTTAACTCCTATATAGATAGATGAATTTGGAACGCCAAATCCATCATAGTTTGTAGTAGCTCTTTGAAACTTGACCAAAAAAAAGTAGTTCTCAGTTTCGTCTCTATGGTTTGCTTCCTCTTAAAATAGCCCTATGCAGAGACTGTGGAATAGCACTTTCATTGAAAGGGGTTGCCAAGGTTCAAAGAAATTACGAGTTTCCGAAATACCAGCAAATATTTTTTCACCCAATCTTGATGATACTTGTTGGTAATCATCAGTACACAAATCCCACTTGGCCCACCAAATTTTGTTCTTCAATTTTGAAGCGTTCGTTCACAGTTGCAGTTTTTATTTTTAGGTTTCACTCTGTTCTCTCCTATATAGATAGATGAATTTGGATCTCTGAATGCAACAGGGTTTGTAGTAGCACTTTGAAACTTGACAAAATAAAGTAGTTCTCAGTTTTGTCTCTATGGCTTGTTTATTCTTCAAGTAGCCCTAATCGGAGACTGGTGGATATCACTTTCATTGAAAGAGGTTGGCAAGCGTCCAAGAATCTACGAGTTTCCGAAATACCAGCAAACATTTTTTCGCCCAATCTTGATGATACTTGGTGGTAATAATCAGTACACAGATCCCACTTGGCTCACAAATTTGTTCTTTAAGGTTGAAGCGTTCGTTTACAGTAGCAGTTTTTATTTTTAGGATTCACTCTCCTCTCTCCTATATAGATAGATGAATTTGGAACTCTAAATCCAACATGGTTTTTAGTAGCTCTTTGAAACTTGACAAAATAAAGTAGTTCTCAGTTTTGTCTCTTTGGTTTGTTTCCTCTTCAATTAGCCCTAATCAGAGACTGTCGAAAAGCACTTTGATTGAAAGGAGTTACCAAGCTACCAAGAAATTACGAGTTTCCGAAATACCAGCAAATATATTTTGACCCAATCTTGATGATACTTGGTGGTAATGATCATCACACAAATCGCACTTGGCTCACCAAATTTTTTGCTTCTAGTTTGATGCGTTCGTTTACAGTAGTGTTTTTTATTATTATGTTTCACTCTGTTAACTCCTATATAGATAGATGAATTTGGAACGCCAAATCCATCATGGTTTGTAGTAGCTCTTTGAAACTTGACCAAAAAAAAGTAGTTCTCAGTTTTGTCTCTATGGTTTGCTTCCTCTTAAAATAGCCCTATGCAGAGACTGTGGAATAGCACTTTCATTGAAAGGGGTTGCCAAGGTTCAAAGAAATTACGAGTTTCCGAAATACCAGCAAATATTTTTTCACCCAATCTTGATGATACTTGTTGGTAATCATCAGTACACAAATCCCACTTGGCCCACCAAATTTTGTTCTTCAATTTTGAAGCGTTCGTTCACAGTTGCAGTTTTTATTTTTAGGTTTCACTCTGTTCTCTCCTATATAGATAGATGAATTTGGATCTCTGAATCCAACAGGGTTTGTAGTAGCACTTTGAAACTTGACAAAATAAAGTAGTTCTCAGTTTTGTCTCTATGGTTTGTTTATTCTTCAAGTAGCCCTAATCGGAAACTGGTGGATATCACTTTCATTGAAAGAGGTTGGCAAGCGTCCAAGAATCTATGAGTTTCCGAAATACCAGCAAACATTTTTTCGCCCAATCTTGATGATACTTGGTGGTAATAATCAGTACACAGATCCCACTTGGCTCACAAATTTGTTCTTTAAGGTTGAAGCGTTCGTTTACAGTAGCAGTTTTTATTTTTAGGATTCACTCTCCTCTCTCCTATATAGATAGATGAATTTGGAACTCTAAATCCAACATGGTTTGTAGTAGCTCTTTGAAACTTGACAAAATAAAGTAGTTCTCAGTTTTGTCTCTATGGTTTCTTTCCTCTTCAATAACACCTAATCAGAGACTGTCGAAAAGCACTTTGATTGAAAGGGGTTACCAAGCTTCCAAGAAATAACGAGTTTCCGAAATACCAGCAAATATTTTTCACCCAATCGTGATGATACTTGGTGGTAATGATCACCACACAAATCCCACTTGGCTCACCAAATTTTGTGCTTCTAGGTTAAAGCGTTCGTTTACAATAGCAGTTTTTATTTTTAGGTTTCACTCTGTTTTCTCCTATAAAGATAGATGAATTTGGAACTCCAAATCAAACATGGTTTGTAGTAGCTCTTTGAAACTTGACAAAATAAAGTTATTCTCAGTTTTGTCTCTATGGTTTGTTTTCTCTTCAAGTAACCCTAAGCAGAGACTGGGGCAAAGCACTTTCATTGAAAGGGGTTACCAATCTTCCAAGAAATTACGAGTTTCTGAAATACCAGCAAATATGTTGTCACCAAGACTTGATGATACATGGTGGTAATGATCAGTACACAAGTCCCTCTGGCTCACCAAATTTTGTTCTTCTAGGTTGAAGAGTTATTTTCATTAGCAGTTTTTATTTTTGGGTTTCACTCTGATTTCAAATATACAGATCGATGAATTTGGAACTCTAAATCCAACATGGTTTGTAGTAGCTCTTTGAAACTTGAAAAAATAAAGTAGTTCTCAGTTTTGTCTCTATGGTTTGTTTTCTTTTCAAGTAGCCCTAAGCAGAGACTGTGGAAAAGCACTTTCATTGAAAGGGGTTGCCAAGATTCAAAGAAATTATGAGTTTCCGAAATACCAGCAAACATTTTTTCGCTCAATCTTGATGATACATGGTCATAATGATCAGTACACAGACCCCACTTGGTTCACCAAATTTTGTTCTTTAAGATTGAAGCGTTCGTTAACAGTAGCAGTTTTTATTTTTAGGATTGCCTCTCATCTCTCCTATATAGATAGATGAATTTGGAACTCTAAATCCAACATTTTTTGTAGTAGCTCTTTGAAACTTGACCAAATAAAGTAGTTCTCATTTTTGTCTCTTTGGTTTGTTTCCTCTTCAATTAGCCCTAATCAGAGACTGTCGAAAAGCACTTTGATTGAAAGGAGTTACCAAGCTACCAAGAAATTACGAGTTTCTGAAATACCAGCAAATATATTTTCACCCAATCTTGATGATACTTGGTGGTAATGATCATCACACAAATCGCACTTGGCTCACCAAATTTTTTGCTTCTAGTTTGATGCGTTCGTTTACAGTAGTGTTTTTTATTATTATGTTTCACTCTGGTAACTCCTATATAGACAGATGAATTTGGAACGCCAAATCCATCATACTTTGTAGTAGCTCTTTGAAACTTGACCAAAAAAAAGTAGTTCTCAGTTTTGTCTCTATGGTTTGCTTCCTCTTAAAATAGCCCTATGCAGAGAATGTGGAATAGCACTTTCATTGAAAGGGGTTGCCAAGGTTCAAAGAAATTACGAGTTTCCGAAATACCAGCAAATATTTTTTCACCCAATCTTGATGATACTTGTTGGTAATCATCAGTACACAAATCCCACTTGGCCCACCAAATTTTGTTCTTCAATTTTGAAGCGTTCGTTCACAGTTGCAGTTTTTATTTTTAGGTTTCACTCTATTCTCTCCTATATAGATAGATGAATTTGGATCTCTGAATCCAATAGGGTTTGTAGTAGCACTTTGAAACTTGACAAAATAAAGTAGTTCTCAGTTTTGTCTCTATGGTTTGTTTATTCTTCAAGTAGCCCTAATCGGAGACTGGTGGATATCACTTTCATTGAAAGAGGTTGGAAAGCGTCCAAGAATCTACGAGTTTCCGAAATACCAGGAAACATTTTTTCGCCCAATCTTGATGATACTTGGTGGTAATAATCAGTACACAGATCCCACTTGGCTCACAAATTTGTTCTTTAAGGTTGAAGCGTTCGTTTACAGTAGCAGTTTTTATTTTTAGGATTCACTCTCCTCTCTCCTATATAGATAGATGAATTTGGAACTCTAAATCCAACATGGTTTTTAGTAGCTCTTTGAAACTTGACAAAATAAAGTAGTTCTCAGTTTTGTCTCTTTGGTTTGTTTCCTCTTCAATTAGCCCTAATCAGAGACTGTCGAAAAGCACTTTGATTGAAAGGAGTTACCAAGCTACCAAGAAATTACGAGTTTCCGAAATACCAGCAAATATATTTTGACCCAATCTTGATGATACTTGGTGGTAATGATCATCACACAAATCGCACTTGGCTCACCAAATTTTTTGCTTCTAGTTTGATGCGTTCGTTTACAGTAGTGTTTTTTATTATTATGTTTCACTCTGTTAACTCCTATATAGATAGATGAATTTGGAACGCCAAATCCATCATGGTTTGTAGTAGCTCTTTGAAACTTGACCAAAAAAAAGTAGTTCTCAGTTTTGTCTCTATGGTTTGCTTCCTCTTAAAATAGCCCTATGCAGAGACTGTGGAATAGCACTTTCATTGAAAGGGGTTGCCAAGGTTCAAAGAAATTACGAGTTTCCGAAATACCAGCAAATATTTTTTCACCCAATCTTGATGATACTTGTTGGTAATCATCAGTACACAAATCCCACTTGGCCCACCAAATTTTGTTCTTCAATTTTGAAGCGTTCGTTCACAGTTGCAGTTTTTATTTTTAGGTTTCACTCTGTTCTCTCCTATATAGATAGATGAATTTGGATCTCTGAATCCAACAGGGTTTGTAGTAGCACTTTGAAACTTGACAAAATAAAGTAGTTCTCAGTTTTGTCTCTATGGTTTGTTTATTCTTCAAGTAGCCCTAATCGGAAACTGGTGGATATCACTTTCATTGAAAGAGGTTGGCAAGCGTCCAAGAATCTATGAGTTTCCGAAATACCAGCAAACATTTTTTCGCCCAATCTTGATGATACTTGGTGGTAATAATCACTACACAGATCCCACTTGGCTCACAAATTTGTTCTTTAAGGTTGAAGCGTTCGTTTACAGTAGCAGTTTTTATTTTTAGGATTCACTCTCCTCTCTCCTATATAGATAGATGAATTTGGAACTCTAAATCCAACATGGTTTGTAGTAGCTCTTTGAAACTTGACAAAATAAAGTAGTTCTCAGTTTTGTCTCTATGGTTTCTTTCCTCTTCAATAACACCTAATCAGAGACTGTCGAAAAGCACTTTGATTGAAAGGGGTTACCAAGCTTCCAAGAAATAACGAGTTTCCGAAATACCAGCAAATATTTTTCACCCAATCGTGATGATACTTGGTGGTAATGATCACCACACAAATCCCACTTGGCTCACCAAATTTTGTGCTTCTAGGTTAAAGCGTTCGTTTACAATAGCAGTTTTTATTTTTAGGTTTCACTCTGTTTTCTCCTATAAAGATAGATGAATTTGGAACTCCAAATCAAACATGGTTTGTAGTAGCTCTTTGAAACTTGACAAAATAAAGTTATTCTCAGTTTTGTCTCTATGGTTTGTTTTCTCTTCAAGTAACCCTAAGCAGAGACTGGGGCAAAGCACTTTCATTGAAAGGGGTTACCAATCTTCCAAGAAATTACGAGTTTCTGAAATACCAGCAAATATGTTGTCACCAAGACTTGATGATACATGGTGGTAATGATCAGTACACAAGTCCCTCTGGCTCACCAAATTTTGTTCTTCTAGGTTGAAGAGTTATTTTCATTAGCAGTTTTTATTTTTGGGTTTCACTCTGATTTCAAATATACAGATCGATGAATTTGGAACTCTAAATCCAACATGGTTTGTAGTAGCTCTTTGAAACTTGAAAAAATAAAGTAGTTCTCAGTTTTGTCTCTATGGTTTGTTTTCTTTTCAAGTAGCCCTAAGCAGAGACTGTGGAAAAGCACTTTCATTGAAAGGGGTTGCCAAGATTCAAAGAAATTATGAGTTTCCGAAATACCAGCAAACATTTTTTCGCTCAATCTTGATGATACATGGTCATAATGATCAGTACACAGACCCCACTTGGTTCACCAAATTTTGTTCTTTAAGATTGAAGCGTTCGTTAACAGTAGCAGTTTTTATTTTTAGGATTGCCTCTCATCTCTCCTATATAGATAGATGAATTTGGAACTCTAAATCCAACATTTTTTGTAGTAGCTCTTTGAAACTTGACCAAATAAAGTAGTTCTCATTTTTGTCTCTTTGGTTTGTTTCCTCTTCAATTAGCCCTAATCAGAGACTGTCGAAAAGCACTTTGATTGAAAGGAGTTACCAAGCTACCAAGAAATTACGAGTTTCTGAAATACCAGCAAATATATTTTCACCCAATCTTGATGATACTTGGTGGTAATGATCATCACACAAATCGCACTTGGCTCACCAAATTTTTTGCTTCTAGTTTGATGCGTTCGTTTACAGTAGTGTTTTTTATTATTATGTTTCACTCTGGTAACTCCTATATAGACAGATGAATTTGGAACGCCAAATCCATCATACTTTGTAGTAGCTCTTTGAAACTTGACCAAAAAAAAGTAGTTCTCAGTTTTGTCTCTATGGTTTGCTTCCTCTTAAAATAGCCCTATGCAGAGACTGTGGAATAGCACTTTCATTGAAAGGGGTTGCCAAGGTTCAAAGAAATTACGAGTTTCCGAAATACCAGCAAATATTTTTTCACCCAATCTTGATGATACTTGTTGGTAATCATCAGTACACAAATCCCACTTGGCCCACCAAATTTTGTTCTTCAATTTTGAAGCGTTCGTTCACAGTTGCAGTTTTTATTTTTAGGTTTCACTCTATTCTCTCCTATATAGATAGATGAATTTGGATCTCTGAATCCAATAGGGTTTGTAGTAGCACTTTGAAACTTGACAAAATAAAGTAGTTCTCAGTTTTGTCTCTATGGTTTGTTTATTCTTCAAGTAGCCCTAATCGGAGACTGGTGGATATCACTTTCATTGAAAGAGGTTGGAAAGCGTCCAAGAATCTACGAGTTTCCGAAATACCAGCAAACATTTTTTCGCCCAATCTTGATGATACTTGGTGGTAATAATCAGTACACAGATCCCACTTGGCTCACAAATTTGTTCTTTAAGGTTGAAGCGTTCGTTTACAGTAGCAGTTTTTATTTTTAGGATTCACTCTCCTCTCTCCTATATAGATAGATGAATTTGGAACTCTAAATCCAACATGGTTTTTAGTAGCTCTTTGAAACTTGACAAAATAAAGTAGTTCTCAGTTTTGTCTCTTTGGTTTGTTTCCTCTTCAATTAGCCCTAATCAGAGACTGTCGAAAAGCACTTTGATTGAAAGGAGTTACCAAGCTACCAAGAAATTACGAGTTTCCGAAATACCAGCAAATATATTTTGACCCAATCTTGATGATACTTGGTGGTAATGATCATCACACAAATCGCACTTGGCTCACCAAATTTTTTGCTTCTAGTTTGATGCGTTCGTTTACAGTAGTGTTTTTTATTATTATGTTTCACTCTATTAACTCCTATATAGATAGATGAATTTGGAACGCCAAATCCATCATGGTTTGTAGTAGCTCTTTGAAACTTGACCAAAAAAAAGTAGTTCTCAGTTTTGTCTCTATGGTTTGCTTCCTCTTAAAATAGCCCTATGCAGAGACTGTGGAATAGCACTTTCATTGAAAGGGGTTGCCAAGGTTCAAAGAAATTACGAGTTTCCGAAATACCAGCAAATATTTTTTCACCCAATCTTGATGATACTTGTTGGTAATCATCAGTACACAAATCCCACATGGCCCACCAAATTTTGTTCTTCAATTTTGAAGCGTTCGTTCACAGTTGCAGTTTTTATTTTTAGGTTTCACTCTGTTCTCTCCTATATAGATAGATGAATTTGGATCTCTGAATCCAACAGGGTTTGTAGTAGCACTTTGAAACTTGACAAAATAAAGTAGTTCTCAGTTTTGTCTCTATGGTTTGTTTATTCTTCAAGTAGCCCTAATCGGAGACTGGTGGATATCCCTTTCATTGAAAGAGGTTGGCAAGCGTCCAAGAATCTACGAGTTTCCGAAATACCAGCAAACATTTTTTCGCCCAATCTTGATGATACTTGGTGGTAATAATCAGTACACAGATCCCACTTGGCTCACAAATTTGTTCTTTAAGGTTGAAGCGTTCGTTTACAGTAGCAGTTTTTATTTTTAGGATTCACTCTCCTCTCTCCTATATAGATAGATGAATTTGGAACTCTAAATCCAACATGGTTTTTAGTAGCTCGTTGAAACTTGACAAAATACAGTAGTTCTCAGTTTTGTCTCTTTGGTTTGTTTCCTCTTCAATTACCCCTAATCAGAGACTGTCGAAAAGCACTTTGATTGAAAGGAGTTACCAAGCTACCAAGAAATTACGAGTTTCCGAAATACCAGCAAATATATTTTGACCCAATCTTGATGATACTTGGTGGTAATGATCATCACACAAATCGCACTTGGCTCACCAAATTTTTTGCTTCTAGTTTGATGCGTTCGTTTACAGTAGTGTTTTTTATTATTATGTTTCACTCTGTTAACTCCTATATAGATAGATGAATTTGGAACGCCAAATCCATCATGGTTTGTAGTAGCTCTTTGAAACTTGACCAAAAAAAAGTAGTTCTCAGTTTTGTCTCTATGGTTTGCTTCCTCTTAAAATAGCCCTATGCAGAGACTGTGGAATAGCACTTTCATTGAAAGGGGTTGCCAAGGTTCAAAGAAATTACGAGTTTCCGAAATACCAGCAAATATTTTTTCACCCAATCTTGATGATACTTGTTGGTAATCATCAGTACACAAATCCCACTTGGCCCACCAAATTTTGTTCTTCAATTTTGAAGCGTTCGTTCACAGTTGCAGTTTTTATTTTTAGGTTTCACTCTGTTCTCTCCTATATAGATAGATGAATTTGGATCTCTGAATCCAACAGGGTTTGTAGTAGCACTTTGAAACTTGACAAAATAAAGTAGTTCTCAGTTTTGTCTCTATGGTTTGTTTATTCTTCAAGTAGCCCTAATCGGAAACTGGTGGATATCACTTTCATTGAAAGAGGTTGGCAAGCGTCCAAGAATCTATGAGTTTCCGAAATACCAGCAAACATTTTTTCGCCCAATCTTGATGATACTTGGTGGTAATAATCACTACACAGATCCCACTTGGCTCACAAATTTGTTCTTTAAGGTTGAAGCGTTCGTTTACAGTAGCAGTTTTTATTTTTAGGATTCACTCTCCTCTCTCCTATATAGATAGATGAATTTGGAACTCTAAATCCAACATGGTTTGTAGTAGCTCTTTGAAACTTGACAAAATAAAGTAGTTCTCAGTTTTGTCTCTATGGTTTCTTTCCTCTTCAATAACACCTAATCAGAGACTGTCGAAAAGCACTTTGATTGAAAGGGGTTACCAAGCTTCCAAGAAATAACGAGTTTCCGAAATACCAGCAAATATTTTTCACCCAATCGTGATGATACTTGGTGGTAATGATCACCACACAAATCCCACTTGGCTCACCAAATTTTGTGCTTCTAGGTTAAAGCGTTCGTTTACAATAGCAGTTTTTATTTTTAGGTTTCACTCTGTTTTCTCCTATAAAGATAGATGAATTTGGAACTCCAAATCAAACATGGTTTGTAGTAGCTCTTTGAAACTTGACAAAATAAAGTTATTCTCAGTTTTGTCTCTATGGTTTGTTTTCTCTTCAAGTAACCCTAAGCAGAGACTGGGGCAAAGCACTTTCATTGAAAGGGGTTACCAATCTTCCAAGAAATTACGAGTTTCTGAAATACCAGCAAATATGTTGTCACCAAGACTTGATGATACATGGTGGTAATGATCAGTACACAAGTCCCTCTGGCTCACCAAATTTTGTTCTTCTAGGTTGAAGAGTTATTTTCATTAGCAGTTTTTATTTTTGGGTTTCACTCTGATTTCAAATATACAGATCGATGAATTTGGAACTCTAAATCCAACATGGTTTGTAGTAGCTCTTTGAAACTTGAAAAAATAAAGTAGTTCTCAGTTTTGTCTCTATGGTTTGTTTTCTTTTCAAGTAGCCCTAAGCAGAGACTGTGGAAAAGCACTTTCATTGAAAGGGGTTGCCAAGATTCAAAGAAATTATGAGTTTCCGAAATACCAGCAAACATTTTTTCGCTCAATCTTGATGATACATGGTCATAATGATCAGTACACAGACCCCACTTGGCTCACCAAATTTTGTTCTTTAAGATTGAAGCGTTCGTTAACAGTAGCAGTTTTTATTTTTAGGATTGCCTCTCATCTCTCCTATATAGATAGATGAATTTGGAACTCTAAATCCAACATGGTTTGTAGTAGCTCTTTGAAACTTGACCAAATAAAGTAGTTCTCATTTTTGTCTCTTTGGTTTGTTTCCTCTTCAATTAGCCCTAATCAGAGACTGTCGAAAAGCACTTTGATTGAAAGGAGTTACCAAGCTACCAAGAAATTACGAGTTTCCGAAATACCATCAAATATATTTTCACCCAATCTTGATGATACTTGGTGGTAATGATCATCACACAAATCACACTTGGCTCACCAAATTTTTTGCTTCTAGTTTGATGCGTTCGTTTACAGTAGTGTTTTTTATTATTATGTTTCACTCTGTTAACTCCTATATAGACAGATGAATTTGGAACGCCAAATCCATCATACTTTGTAGTAGCTCTTTGAAACTTGACCAAAAAAAAGTAGTTCTCAGTTTTGTCTCTATGGTTTGCTTCCTCTTAAAATAGCCCTATGCAGAGACTGTGGAATAGCACTTTCATTGAAAGGGGTTGCCAAGGTTCAAAGAAATTACGAGTTTCCGAAATACCAGCAAATATTTTTTCACCCAATCTTGATGATACTTGTTGGTAATCATCAGTACACAAATCCCACTTGGCCCACCAAATTTTGTTCTTCAATTTTGAAGCGTTCGTTCACAGTTGCAGTTTTTATTTTTAGGTTTCACTCTGTTCTCTCCTATATAGATAGATGAATTTGGATCTCTGAATCCAATAGGGTTTGTAGTAGCACTTTGAAACTTGACAAAATAAAGTAGTTCTCAGTTTTGTCTCTATGGTTTGTTTATTCTTCAAGTAGCCCTAATCGGAGACTGGTGGATATCACTTTCATTGAAAGAGGTTGGCAAGCGTCCAAGAATCTACGAGTTTCCGAAATACCAGCAAACATTTTTTCGCCCAATCTTGATGATACTTGGTGGTAATAATCAGTACACAGATCCCACTTGGCTCACAAATTTGTTCTTTAAGGTTGAAGCGTTCGTTTACAGTAGCAGTTTTTATTTTTAGGATTCACTCTCCTCTCTCCTATATAGATAGATGAATTTGGAACTCTAAATCCAACATGGTTTGTAGTAGCTCTTTGAAACTTGACAAAATAAAGTAGTTCTCAGTTTTGTCTCTATGGTTTCTTTCCTCTTCAATAACACCTAATCAGAGACTGTCGAAAAGCACTTTGATTGAAAGGGGTTACCAAGCTTCCAAGAAATAACGAGTTTCCGAAATACCAGCAAATATTTTTCACCCAATCGTGATGATACTTGGTGGTAATGATCACCACACAAATCCCACTTGGCTCACCAAATTTTGTGCTTCTAGGTTAAAGCGTTCGTTTACAATAGCAGTTTTTATTTTTAGGTTTCACTCTGTTTTCTCCTATAAAGATAGATGAATTTGGAACTCCAAATCAAACATGGTTTGTAGTAGCTCTTTGAAACTTGACAAAATAAAGTTATTCTCAGTTTTGTCTCTATGGTTTGTTTTCTCTTCAAGTAACCCTAAGCAGAGACTGGGGCAAAGCACTTTCATTGAAAGGGGTTACCAATCTTCCAAGAAATTACGAGTTTCTGAAATACCAGCAAATATGTTGTCACCAAGACTTGATGATACATGGTGGTAATGATCAGTACACAAGTCCCTCTGGCTCACCAAATTTTGTTCTTCTAGGTTGAAGAGTTATTTTCATTAGCAGTTTTTATTTTTGGGTTTCACTCTGATTTCAAATATACAGATCGATGAATTTGGAACTCTAAATCCAACATGGTTTGTAGTAGCTCTTTGAAACTTGAAAAAATAAAGTAGTTCTCAGTTTTGTCTCTATGGTTTGTTTTCTTTTCAAGTAGCCCTAAGCAGAGACTGTGGAAAAGCACTTTCATTGAAAGGGGTTGCCAAGATTCAAAGAAATTATGAGTTTCCGAAATACCAGCAAACATTTTTTCGCTCAATCTTGATGATACATGGTCATAATGATCAGTACACAGACCCCACTTGGCTCACCAAATTTTGTTCTTTAAGATTGAAGCGTTCGTTAACAGTAGCAGTTTTTATTTTTAGGATTGCCTCTCATCTCTCCTATATAGATAGATGAATTTGGAACTCTAAATCCAACATGGTTTGTAGTAGCTCTTTGAAACTTGACCAAATAAAGTAGTTCTCATTTTTGTCTCTTTGGTTTGTTTCCTCTTCAATTAGCCCTAATCAGAGACTGTCGAAAAGCACTTTGATTGAAAGGAGTTACCAAGCTACCAAGAAATTACGAGTTTCCGAAATACCAGCAAATATATTTTCACCCAATCTTGATGATACTTGGTGGTAATGATCATCACACAAATCACACTTGGCTCACCAAATTTTTTGCTTCTAGTTTGATGCGTTCGTTTACAGTAGTGTTTTTTATTATTATGTTTCACTCTGTTAACTCCTATATAGACAGATGAATTTGGAACGCCAAATCCATCATACTTTGTAGTAGCTCTTTGAAACTTGACCAAAAAAAAAGTAGTTCTCAGTTTTGTCTCTATGGTTTGCTTCCTCTTAAAATAGCCCTATGCAGAGACTGTGGAATAGCACTTTCATTGAAAGGGGTTGCCAAGGTTCAAAGAAATTACGAGTTTCCGAAATACCAGCAAATATTTTTTCACCCAATCTTGATGATACTTGTTGGTAATCATCAGTACACAAATCCCACTTGGCCCACCAAATTTTGTTCTTCAATTTTGAAGCGTTCGTTCACAGTTGCAGTTTTTATTTTTAGGTTTCACTCTGTTCTCTCCTATATAGATAGATGAATTTGGATCTCTGAATCCAACAGGGTTTGTAGTAGCACTTTGAAACTTGACAAAATAAAGTAGTTCTCAGTTTTGTCTCTATGGTTTGTTTATTCTTCAAGTAGCCCTAATCGGAAACTGGTGGATATCACTTTCATTGAAAGAGGTTGGCAAGCGTCCAAGAATCTATGAGTTTCCGAAATACCAGCAAACATTTTTTC
Source organism: Callospermophilus lateralis (assembly GCF_048772815.1). Classification (NCBI taxonomy): domain Eukaryota; kingdom Metazoa; phylum Chordata; class Mammalia; order Rodentia; family Sciuridae; genus Callospermophilus; species Callospermophilus lateralis. The sequence goes on from NW_027513164.1 coordinate 246,028, forward strand.
GCCCAATCTTGATGATACTTGGTGGTAATAATCAGTACACAGATCCCACTTGGCTCACAAATTTGTTCTTTAAGGTTGAAGCGTTCGTTTACAGTAGCAGTTTTTATTTTTAGGATTCACTCTCCTCTCTCCTATATAGATAGATGAATTTGGAACTCTAAATCCAACATGGTTTGTAGTAGCTCTTTGAAACTTGACAAAATAAAGTAGTTCTCAGTTTTGTCTCTATGGTTTCTTTCCTCTTCAATAACACCTAATCAGAGACTGTCGAAAAGCACTTTGATTGAAAGGGGTTACCAAGCTTCCAAGAAATAACGAGTTTCCGAAATACCAGCAAATATTTTTCACCCAATCGTGATGATACTTGGTGGTAATGATCACCACACAAATCCCACTTGGCTCACCAAATTTTGTGCTTCTAGGTTAAAGCGTTCGTTTACAATAGCAGTTTTTATTTTTAGGTTTCACTCTGTTTTCTCCTATAAAGATAGATGAATTTGGAACTCCAAATCAAACATGGTTTGTAGTAGCTCTTTGAAACTTGACAAAATAAAGTTATTCTCAGTTTTGTCTCTATGGTTTGTTTTCTCTTCAAGTAACCCTAAGCAGAGACTGGGGCAAAGCACTTTCATTGAAAGGGGTTACCAATCTTCCAAGAAATTACGAGTTTCTGAAATACCAGCAAATATGTTGTCACCAAGACTTGATGATACATGGTGGTAATGATCAGTACACAAGTCCCTCTGGCTCACCAAATTTTGTTCTTCTAGGTTGAAGAGTTATTTTCATTAGCAGTTTTTATTTTTGGGTTTCACTCTGATTTCAAATATACAGATCGATGAATTTGGAACTCTAAATCCAACATGGTTTGTAGTAGCTCTTTGAAACTTGAAAAAATAAAGTAGTTCTCAGTTTTGTCTCTATGGTTTGTTTTCTTTTCAAGTAGCCCTAAGCAGAGACTGTGGAAAAGCACTTTCATTGAAAGGGGTTGCCAAGATTCAAAGAAATTATGAGTTTCCGAAATACCAGCAAACATTTTTTCGCTCAATCTTGATGATACATGGTCATAATGATCAGTACACAGACCCCACTTGGCTCACCAAATTTTGTTCTTTAAGATTGAAGCGTTCGTTAACAGTAGCAGTTTTTATTTTTAGGATTGCCTCTCATCTCTCCTATATAGATAGATGAATTTGGAACTCTAAATCCAACATGGTTTGTAGTAGCTCTTTGAAACTTGACCAAATAAAGTAGTTCTCATTTTTGTCTCTTTGGTTTGTTTCCTCTTCAATTAGCCCTAATCAGAGACTGTCGAAAAGCACTTTGATTGAAAGGAGTTACCAAGCTACCAAGAAATTACGAGTTTCCGAAATACCAGCAAATATATTTTCACCCAATCTTGATGATACTTGGTGGTAATGATCATCACACAAATCACACTTGGCTCACCAAATTTTTTGCTTCTAGTTTGATGCGTTCGTTTACAGTAGTGTTTTTTATTATTATGTTTCACTCTGTTAACTCCTATATAGACAGATGAATTTGGAACGCCAAATCCATCATACTTTGTAGTAGCTCTTTGAAACTTGACCAAAAAAAAGTAGTTCTCAGTTTTGTCTCTATGGTTTGCTTCCTCTTAAAATAGCCCTATGCAGAGACTGTGGAATAGCACTTTCATTGAAAGGGGTTGCCAAGGTTCAAAGAAATTACGAGTTTCCGAAATACCAGCAAATATTTTTTCACCCAATCTTGATGATACTTGTTGGTAATCATCAGTACACAAATCCCACTTGGCCCACCAAATTTTGTTCTTCAATTTTGAAGCGTTCGTTCACAGTTGCAGTTTTTATTTTTAGGTTTCACTCTGTTCTCTCCTATATAGATAGATGAATTTGGATCTCTGAATCCAACAGGGTTTGTAGTAGCACTTTGAAACTTGACAAAATAAAGTAGTTCTCAGTTTTGTCTCTATGGTTTGTTTATTCTTCAAGTAGCCCTAATCGGAAACTGGTGGATATCACTTTCATTGAAAGAGGTTGGCAAGCGTCCAAGAATCTATGAGTTTCCGAAATACCAGCAAACATTTTTTCGCCCAATCTTGATGATACTTGGTGGTAATAATCACTACACAGATCCCACTTGGCTCACAAATTTGTTCTTTAAGGTTGAAGCGTTCGTTTACAGTAGCAGTTTTTATTTTTAGGATTCACTCTCCTCTCTCCTATATAGATAGATGAATTTGGAACTCTAAATCCAACATGGTTTGTAGTAGCTCTTTGAAACTTGACAAAATAAAGTAGTTCTCAGTTTTGTCTCTATGGTTTCTTTCCTCTTCAATAACACCTAATCAGAGACTGTCGAAAAGCACTTTGATTGAAAGGGGTTACCAAGCTTCCAAGAAATAACGAGTTTCCGAAATACCAGCAAATATTTTTCACCCAATCGTGATGATACTTGGTGGTAATGATCACCACACAAATCCCACTTGGCTCACCAAATTTTGTGCTTCTAGGTTAAAGCGTTCGTTTACAATAGCAGTTTTTATTTTTAGGTTTCACTCTGTTTTCTCCTATAAAGATAGATGAATTTGGAACTCCAAATCAAACATGGTTTGTAGTAGCTCTTTGAAACTTGACAAAATAAAGTTATTCTCAGTTTTGTCTCTATGGTTTGTTTTCTCTTCAAGTAACCCTAAGCAGAGACTGGGGCAAAGCACTTTCATTGAAAGGGGTTACCAATCTTCCAAGAAATTACGAGTTTCTGAAATACCAGCAAATATGTTGTCACCAAGACTTGATGATACATGGTGGTAATGATCAGTACACAAGTCCCTCTGGCTCACCAAATTTTGTTCTTCTAGGTTGAAGAGTTATTTTCATTAGCAGTTTTTATTTTTGGGTTTCACTCTGATTTCAAATATACAGATCGATGAATTTGGAACTCTAAATCCAACATGGTTTGTAGTAGCTCTTTGAAACTTGAAAAAATAAAGTAGTTCTCAGTTTTGTCTCTATGGTTTGTTTTCTTTTCAAGTAGCCCTAAGCAGAGACTGTGGAAAAGCACTTTCATTGAAAGGGGTTGCCAAGATTCAAAGAAATTATGAGTTTCCGAAATACCAGCAAACATTTTTTCGCTCAATCTTGATGATACATGGTCATAATGATCAGTACACAGACCCCACTTGGCTCACCAAATTTTGTTCTTTAAGATTGAAGCGTTCGTTAACAGTAGCAGTTTTTATTTTTAGGATTGCCTCTCATCTCTCCTATATAGATAGATGAATTTGGAACTCTAAATCCAACATGGTTTGTAGTAGCTCTTTGAAACTTGACCAAATAAAGTAGTTCTCATTTTTGTCTCTTTGGTTTGTTTCCTCTTCAATTAGCCCTAATCAGAGACTGTCGAAAAGCACTTTGATTGAAAGGAGTTACCAAGCTACCAAGAAATTACGAGTTTCCGAAATACCATCAAATATATTTTCACCCAATCTTGATGATACTTGGTGGTAATGATCATCACACAAATCACACTTGGCTCACCAAATTTTTTGCTTCTAGTTTGATGCGTTCGTTTACAGTAGTGTTTTTTATTATTATGTTTCACTCTGTTAACTCCTATATAGACAGATGAATTTGGAACGCCAAATCCATCATACTTTGTAGTAGCTCTTTGAAACTTGACCAAAAAAAAGTAGTTCTCAGTTTTGTCTCTATGGTTTGCTTCCTCTTAAAATAGCCCTATGCAGAGACTGTGGAATAGCACTTTCATTGAAAGGGGTTGCCAAGGTTCAAAGAAATTACGAGTTTCCGAAATACCAGCAAATATTTTTTCACCCAATCTTGATGATACTTGTTGGTAATCATCAGTACACAAATCCCACTTGGCCCACCAAATTTTGTTCTTCAATTTTGAAGCGTTCGTTCACAGTTGCAGTTTTTATTTTTAGGTTTCACTCTGTTCTCTCCTATATAGATAGATGAATTTGGATCTCTGAATCCAATAGGGTTTGTAGTAGCACTTTGAAACTTGACAAAATAAAGTAGTTCTCAGTTTTGTCTCTATGGTTTGTTTATTCTTCAAGTAGCCCTAATCGGAGACTGGTGGATATCACTTTCATTGAAAGAGGTTGGCAAGCGTCCAAGAATCTACGAGTTTCCGAAATACCAGCAAACATTTTTTCGCCCAATCTTGATGATACTTGGTGGTAATAATCAGTACACAGATCCCACTTGGCTCACAAATTTGTTCTTTAAGGTTGAAGCGTTCGTTTACAGTAGCAGTTTTTATTTTTAGGATTCACTCTCCTCTCTCCTATATAGATAGATGAATTTGGAACTCTAAATCCAACATGGTTTTTAGTAGCTCGTTGAAACTTGACAAAATACAGTAGTTCTCAGTTTTGTCTCTTTGGTTTGTTTCCTCTTCAATTACCCCTAATCAGAGACTGTCGAAAAGCACTTTGATTGAAAGGAGTTACCAAGCTACCAAGAAATTACGAGTTTCCGAAATACCAGCAAATATATTTTGACCCAATCTTGATGATACTTGGTGGTAATGATCATCACACAAATCGCACTTGGCTCACCAAATTTTTTGCTTCTAGTTTGATGCGTTCATTTACAGTAGTGTTTTTTATTATTATGTTTCAGTCTGTTAACTCCTATATAGATAGATGAATTTGGAACGCCAAATCCATCATGGTTTGTAGTAGCTCTTTGAAACTTGACCAAAAAAAAGTAGTTCTCAGTTTTGTCTCTATGGTTTGCTTCCTCTTAAAATAGCCCTATGCAGAGACTGTGGAATAGCACTTTCATTGAAAGGGGTTGCCAAGGTTCAAAGAAATTACGAGTTTCCGAAATACCAGCAAATATTTTTTCACCCAATCTTGATGATACTTGTTGGTAATCATCAGTACACAAATCCCACTTGGCCCACCAAATTTTGTTCTTCAATTTTGAAGCGTTCGTTCACAGTTGCAGTTTTTATTTTTAGGTTTCACTCTGTTCTCTCCTATATAGATAGATGAATTTGGATCTCTGAATCCAACAGGGTTTGTAGTAGCACTTTGAAACTTGACAAAATAAAGTAGTTCTCAGTTTTGTCTCTATGGTTTGTTTATTCTTCAAGTAGCCCTAATCGGAAACTGGTGGATATCACTTTCATTGAAAGAGGTTGGCAAGCGTCCAAGAATCTATGAGTTTCCGAAATACCAGCAAACATTTTTTCGCCCAATCTTGATGATACTTGGTGGTAATAATCACTACACAGATCCCACTTGGCTCACAAATTTGTTCTTTAAGGTTGAAGCGTTCGTTTACAGTAGCAGTTTTTATTTTTAGGATTCACTCTCCTCTCTCCTATATAGATAGATGAATTTGGAACTCTAAATCCAACATGGTTTGTAGTAGCTCTTTGAAACTTGACAAAATAAAGTAGTTCTCAGTTTTGTCTCTATGGTTTCTTTCCTCTTCAATAACACCTAATCAGAGACTGTCGAAAAGCACTTTGATTGAAAGGGGTTACCAAGCTTCCAAGAAATAACGAGTTTCCGAAATACCAGCAAATATTTTTCACCCAATCGTGATGATACTTGGTGGTAATGATCACCACACAAATCCCACTTGGCTCACCAAATTTTGTGCTTCTAGGTTAAAGCGTTCGTTTACAATAGCAGTTTTTATTTTTAGGTTTCACTCTGTTTTCTCCTATAAAGATAGATGAATTTGGAACTCCAAATCAAACATGGTTTGTAGTAGCTCTTTGAAACTTGACAAAATAAAGTTATTCTCAGTTTTGTCTCTATGGTTTGTTTTCTCTTCAAGTAACCCTAAGCAGAGACTGGGGCAAAGCACTTTCATTGAAAGGGGTTACCAATCTTCCAAGAAATTACGAGTTTCTGAAATACCAGCAAATATGTTGTCACCAAGACTTGATGATACATGGTGGTAATGATCAGTACACAAGTCCCTCTGGCTCACCAAATTTTGTTCTTCTAGGTTGAAGAGTTATTTTCATTAGCAGTTTTTATTTTTGGGTTTCACTCTGATTTCAAATATACAGATCGATGAATTTGGAACTCTAAATCCAACATGGTTTGTAGTAGCTCTTTGAAACTTGAAAAAATAAAGTAGTTCTCAGTTTTGTCTCTATGGTTTGTTTTCTTTTCAAGTAGCCCTAAGCAGAGACTGTGGAAAAGCACTTTCATTGAAAGGGGTTGCCAAGATTCAAAGAAATTATGAGTTTCCGAAATACCAGCAAACATTTTTTCGCTCAATCTTGATGATACATGGTCATAATGATCAGTACACAGACCCCACTTGGCTCACCAAATTTTGTTCTTTAAGATTGAAGCGTTCGTTAACAGTAGCAGTTTTTATTTTTAGGATTGCCTCTCATCTCTCCTATATAGATAGATGAATTTGGAACTCTAAATCCAACATGGTTTGTAGTAGCTCTTTGAAACTTGACCAAATAAAGTAGTTCTCATTTTTGTCTCTTTGGTTTGTTTCCTCTTCAATTAGCCCTAATCAGAGACTGTCGAAAAGCACTTTGATTGAAAGGAGTTACCAAGCTACCAAGAAATTACGAGTTTCCGAAATACCATCAAATATATTTTCACCCAATCTTGATGATACTTGGTGGTAATGATCATCACACAAATCACACTTGGCTCACCAAATTTTTTGCTTCTAGTTTGATGCGTTCGTTTACAGTAGTGTTTTTTATTATTATGTTTCACTCTGTTAACTCCTATATAGACAGATGAATTTGGAACGCCAAATCCATCATACTTTGTAGTAGCTCTTTGAAACTTGACCAAAAAAAAGTAGTTCTCAGTTTTGTCTCTATGGTTTGCTTCCTCTTAAAATAGCCCTATGCAGAGACTGTGGAATAGCACTTTCATTGAAAGGGGTTGCCAAGGTTCAAAGAAATTACGAGTTTCCGAAATACCAGCAAATATTTTTTCACCCAATCTTGATGATACTTGTTGGTAATCATCAGTACACAAATCCCACTTGGCCCACCAAATTTTGTTCTTCAATTTTGAAGCGTTCGTTCACAGTTGCAGTTTTTATTTTTAGGTTTCACTCTGTTCTCTCCTATATAGATAGATGAATTTGGATCTCTGAATCCAATAGGGTTTGTAGTAGCACTTTGAAACTTGACAAAATAAAGTAGTTCTCAGTTTTGTCTCTATGGTTTGTTTATTCTTCAAGTAGCCCTAATCGGAGACTGGTGGATATCACTTTCATTGAAAGAGGTTGGCAAGCGTCCAAGAATCTACGAGTTTCCGAAATACCAGCAAACATTTTTTCGCCCAATCTTGATGATACTTGGTGGTAATAATCAGTACACAGATCCCACTTGGCTCACAAATTTGTTCTTTAAGGTTGAAGCGTTCGTTTACAGTAGCAGTTTTTATTTTTAGGATTCACTCTCCTCTCTCCTATATAGATAGATGAATTTGGAACTCTAAATCCAACATGGTTTTTAGTAGCTCGTTGAAACTTGACAAAATACAGTAGTTCTCAGTTTTGTCTCTTTGGTTTGTTTCCTCTTCAATTACCCCTAATCAGAGACTGTCGAAAAGCACTTTGATTGAAAGGAGTTACCAAGCTACCAAGAAATTACGAGTTTCCGAAATACCAGCAAATATATTTTGACCCAATCTTGATGATACTTGGTGGTAATGATCATCACACAAATCGCACTTGGCTCACCAAATTTTTTGCTTCTAGTTTGATGCGTTCATTTACAGTAGTGTTTTTTATTATTATGTTTCACTCTGTTAACTCCTATATAGATAGATGAATTTGGAACGCCAAATCCATCATGGTTTGTAGTAGCTCTTTGAAACTTGACCAAAAAAAAGTAGTTCTCAGTTTTGTCTCTATGGTTTGCTTCCTCTTAAAATAGCCCTATGCAGAGACTGTGGAATAGCACTTTCATTGAAAGGGGTTGCCAAGGTTCAAAGAAATTACGAGTTTCCGAAATACCAGCAAATATTTTTTCACCCAATCTTGATGATACTTGTTGGTAATCATCAGTACACAAATCCCACTTGGCCCACCAAATTTTGTTCTTCAATTTTGAAGCGTTCGTTCACAGTTGCAGTTTTTATTTTTAGGTTTCACTCTGTTCTCTCCTATATAGATAGATGAATTTGGATCTCTGAATCCAACAGGGTTTGTAGTAGCACTTTGAAACTTGACAAAATAAAGTAGTTCTCAGTTTTGTCTCTATGGTTTGTTTATTCTTCAAGTAGCCCTAATCGGAAACTGGTGGATATCACTTTCATTGAAAGAGGTTGGCAAGCGTCCAAGAATCTATGAGTTTCCGAAATACCAGCAAACATTTTTTCGCCCAATCTTGATGATACTTGGTGGTAATAATCACTACACAGATCCCACTTGGCTCACAAATTTGTTCTTTAAGGTTGAAGCGTTCGTTTACAGTAGCAGTTTTTATTTTTAGGATTCACTCTCCTCTCTCCTATATAGATAGATGAATTTGGAACTCTAAATCCAACATGGTTTGTAGTAGCTCTTTGAAACTTGACAAAATAAAGTAGTTCTCAGTTTTGTCTCTATGGTTTCTTTCCTCTTCAATAACACCTAATCAGAGACTGTCGAAAAGCACTTTGATTGAAAGGGGTTACCAAGCTTCCAAGAAATAACGAGTTTCCGAAATACCAGCAAATATTTTTCACCCAATCGTGATGATACTTGGTGGTAATGATCACCACACAAATCCCACTTGGCTCACCAAATTTTGTGCTTCTAGGTTAAAGCGTTCGTTTACAATAGCAGTTTTTATTTTTAGGTTTCACTCTGTTTTCTCCTATAAAGATAGATGAATTTGGAACTCCAAATCAAACATGGTTTGTAGTAGCTCTTTGAAACTTGACAAAATAAAGTTATTCTCAGTTTTGTCTCTATGGTTTGTTTTCTCTTCAAGTAACCCTAAGCAGAGACTGGGGCAAAGCACTTTCATTGAAAGGGGTTACCAATCTTCCAAGAAATTACGAGTTTCTGAAATACCAGCAAATATGTTGTCACCAAGACTTGATGATACATGGTGGTAATGATCAGTACACAAGTCCCTCTGGCTCACCAAATTTTGTTCTTCTAGGTTGAAGAGTTATTTTCATTAGCAGTTTTTATTTTTGGGTTTCACTCTGATTTCAAATATACAGATCGATGAATTTGGAACTCTAAATCCAACATGGTTTGTAGTAGCTCTTTGAAACTTGAAAAAATAAAGTAGTTCTCAGTTTTGTCTCTATGGTTTGTTTTCTTTTCAAGTAGCCCTAAGCAGAGACTGTGGAAAAGCACTTTCATTGAAAGGGGTTGCCAAGATTCAAAGAAATTATGAGTTTCCGAAATACCAGCAAACATTTTTTCGCTCAATCTTGATGATACATGGTCATAATGATCAGTACACAGACCCCACTTGGCTCACCAAATTTTGTTCTTTAAGATTGAAGCGTTCGTTAACAGTAGCAGTTTTTATTTTTAGGATTGCCTCTCATCTCTCCTATATAGATAGATGAATTTGGAACTCTAAATCCAACATTTTTTGTAGTAGCTCTTTGAAACTTGACCAAATAAAGTAGTTCTCATTTTTGTCTCTTTGGTTTGTTTCCTCTTCAATTAGCCCTAATCAGAGACTGTCGAAAAGCACTTTGATTGAAAGGAGTTACCAAGCTACCAAGAAATTACGAGTTTCCGAAATACCAGCAAATATATTTTCACCCAATCTTGATGATACTTGGTGGTAATGATCATCACACAAATCACACTTGGCTCACCAAATTTTTTGCTTCTAGTTTGATGCGTTCGTTTACAGTAGTGTTTTTTATTATTATGTTTCACTCTGTTAACTCCTATATAGACAGATGAATTTGGAACGCCAAATCCATCATACTTTGTAGTAGCTCTTTGAAACTTGACCAAAAAAAAGTAGTTCTCAGTTTTGTCTCTATAGTTTGCTTCCTCTTAAAATAGCCCTATGCAGAGACTGTGGAATAGCACTTTCATTGAAAGGGGTTGCCAAGGTTCAAAGAAATTACGAGTTTCCGAAATACCAGCAAATATTTTTTCACCCAATCTTGATGATACTTGTTGGTAATCATCAGTACACAAATCCCACTTGGCCCACCAAATTTTGTTCTTCAATTTTGAAGCGTTCGTTCACAGTTGCAGTTTTTATTTTTAGGTTTCACTCTGTTCTCTCCTATATAGATAGATGAATTTGGATCTCTGAATCCAATAGGGTTTGTAGTAGCACTTTGAAACTTGACAAAATAAAGTAGTTCTCAGTTTTGTCTCTATGGTTTGTTTATTCTTCAAGTAGCCCTAATCGGAGACTGGTGGATATCACTTTCATTGAAAGAGGTTGGCAAGCGTCCAAGAATCTACGAGTTTCCGAAATACCAGCAAACATTTTTTCGCCCAATCTTGATGATACTTGGTGGTAATAATCAGTACACAGATCCCACTTGGCTCACAAATTTGTTCTTTAAGGTTGAAGCGTTCGTTTACAGTAGCAGTTTTTATTTTTAGGATTCACTCTCCTCTCTCCTATATAGATAGATGAATTTGGAAATCTAAATCCAACATGGTTTTTAGTAGCTCGTTGAAACTTGACAAAATACAGTAGTTCTCAGTTTTGTCTCTTTGGTTTGTTTCCTCTTCAATTACCCCTAATCAGAGACTGTCGAAAAGCACTTTGATTGAAAGGAGTTACCAAGCTACCAAGAAATTACGAGTTTCCGAAATACCAGCAAATATATTTTGACCCAATCTTGATGATACTTGGTGGTAATGATCATCACACAAATCGCACTTGGCTCACCAAATTTTTTGCTTCTAGTTTGATGCGTTCGTTTACAGTAGTGTTTTTTATTATTATGTTTCACTCTGTTAACTCCTATATAGATAGATGAATTTGGAACGCCAAATCCATCATGGTTTGTAGTAGCTCTTTGAAACTTGACCAAAAAAAAGTAGTTCTCAGTTTTGTCTTTATGGTTTGCTTCCTCTTAAAATAGCCCTATGCAGAGACTGTGGAATAGCACTTTCATTGAAAGGGGTTGCCAAGGTTCAAAGAAATTACGAGTTTCCGAAATACCAGCAAATATTTTTTCACCCAATCTTGATGATACTTGTTGGTAATCATCAGTACACAAATCCCACTTGGCCCACCAAATTTTGTTCTTCAATTTTGAAGCGTTCGTTCACAGTTGCAGTTTTTATTTTTAGGTTTCACTCTGTTCTCTCCTATATAGATAGATGAATTTGGATCTCTGAATCCAACAGGGTTTGTAGTAGCAATTTGAAACTTGACAAAATAAAGTAGTTCTCAGTTTTGTCTCTATGGTTTGTTTATTCTTCAAGTAGCCCTAATCAGAAACTGGTGGATATCACTTTCATTGAAAGAGGTTGGCAAGCGTCCAAGAATCTACTAGTTTCCGAAATACCAGCAAATATTTTTTCGCCCAATCTTGATGATACTTGGTGGTAATAATCAGTACACAGATCCCACTTGGCTCACAAATTTGTTCTTTAAGGTTGAAGCGTTCATTTACAGTAGCAGTTTTTATTTTTAGGATTCACTCTCCTCTCTCCTATATAGATAGATGAATTTGGAACTCTAAATCCAACATGGTTTGTAGTAGCTCTTTGAAACTTGACAAAATAAAGTAGTTCTCAGTTTTGTCTCTATGGTTTCTTTCCTCTTCAATAACACCTAATCAGAGACTGTCGAAAAGCACTTTGATTGAAAGGGGTTACCAAGCTTCCAAGAAATAACGAGTTTCCGAAATACCAGCAAATATTTTTCACCCAATCGTGATGATACTTGGTGGTAATGATCACCACACAAATCCCACTTGGCTCACCAAATTTTGTGCTTCTAGGTTAAAGCGTTCGTTTACAATAGCAGTTTTTATTTTTAGGTTTCACTCTGTTTTCTCCTATAAAGACAGATGAATTTGGAACTCCAAATCAAACATGGTTTGTAGTAGCTCTTTGAAACTTGACAAAATAAAGTTATTCTCAGTTTTTGTCTCTATGGTTTGTTTTCTCTTCAAGTAACCCTAAGCAGAGACTGGGGCAAAGCACTTTCATTGAAAGGG